>NC_141230.1:16025000-16300000 GCF_054856515.1 Filicampus tigris | reverse complement strand
ACAAAGTTGTATATTTCTAAATCTGGAAAATGTATGCATTGAACGTTACTTTGACCATCATTATACATTACATCAAATTTAGATTGCTTTTTCTAAAGCCTTTTGTAAATCCTTTTTTTGATTCCACCACACAAAAGTACAAGTGGTGGAAAAGAAAGAAAAAAAAATTACAAGGAACCGAGACTCCAATTCAGTGCGAAAGTGCCACTGAAAAGATTGTGGTCAATTTTGGAGATTCCACTTCATTTTGATACCATGGATTTGAATTTGACATCATGCTACTTTGATAATGAGCAATCCACACTGCAGCTAGTTAATCAGCTTGTACTAATAGCGTCACAGTAAGCGCAGTATCGGCAAAGGGCGCAACCCTTTTCAAATTCAATTCAGAACACCCTTTTTAAAAATTAGAGCAGACAAGTCATTAAATATGACCCCAGTGCAACTGATTTGCCGGTTTGCCTTTCTATCCACAGAATATGGAGACCGATTTTTGGGTCACGGAAGGGGAAACCGTGTTCAGTCTCTGCAATAGATAAAATGTTCCAGTGGGATCTAAATGAAATTAGTATTTATAATGCTTTGCAAAGTCTTGTAGGAGCCAGGAGAGATTGGCCTTTGTCTGTGTGTGAGCTGGGTGAAATAATAAAAGGGCACAACACTGGGTTGCTCTGGACTTCAAGGGTGTTGAATGAATTACTCGTTGATCACAATTTAAACAATCTGCACACACAAAAACAGCAGCTAATGTGAATTACGTTTCAAATTTGCTTTGATGCAGTCAATACAAGTTGAGGTTTGTTAAATAAAATGTTCATGCTTGCCTGAACATGCGGCTGGGAAAAGAAAAAAACAATACAAAACGGTATTAAAGAGAAGTTAACCCCCAGATTTTCTTAACAGGAATGTTTTATGCGGGCCCACTAGTCGAAACACTGCATCCTGATTAATATTGTGTTTGTGGAATATGAGTTAAGCAGTAATATCCACCCGTTTTTGTCCATCTCAGGGGACGGGCATTTTGCCACTTGCTGTCAACTGAAAACGGCATCACAGTTGGTCAGAGCAGGAGATGGGAAATCCAGGTCCAGGAAGTAAAACCCTGCCACATTTTAGCTTTAGCCACAGGTGCTTCTACTCAACTGGCAGCTAAACTTGAGTAGAAGCTCCTGTGGATAAAGCCAAACTGTGGCAGGGTTTTACTCAACTGGCAGCTAAACTTGAGTAGAAGCTCCTGTGGATAAAGCCAAACTGTGGCAGGGTTTTTACTTCAGGGAACTGAATTTCCCATCTCTGCTCAGGGCTCAGATAACAACCAATCATTGCTCAGATTCAGAAAACAGGTGAGCTGTACAGTAATTGGTCCTTACCTGAGCCCCAACCAACTGTGATGTCATTTTCAGTCGACAGAAAGTGACAAAATGGCCGCCCCATTAGATGGCTAAAAATGGGTGGATTTTGCTACTTAACTCATATTCCACCAACTAATCAGAATTCCATGTTTAGACCAGTGAAGGTGCATAGAACATATTATTGCAAATACTTTCTTTTGGTTGACTTCCACTTTAAAGAAAAATTAGGTGAGTAATAGAAATAAAGGGGGCCATCGACTTACGAGGAGTAGCATAAAGGCAAAGTATTTTGTGTGTGACTTTTATTATTTGATATTTATGGCCTGAAAGTGATTTTTCATAAAAAAAGATTTACTGCAATCATGAATTTACTACTATGTTAGCATAGCAGGGATTACGCATACAAAACTGTGCTGTCCGAGTCTTCGAAACGGTACTAACGTAATGCTGCCACTGTAATTTTTCGCATTGGTCCACATTAGTTGCATTCGGCTGCATCGCTCGCTGTGCGGTGTGTGTTACTCTCTGACAAAAAGCAACACAATGATGTAGATCAATGCAATATGCTACAGGCTATACATCAACAGACAACAGTATTGGGACACCAAGCCATTGTGCCTGCAGGAAGCATGTATACAACAAAATATTCAGTTGGGCTTTCTGTCCCAAAAAACCTTGCTAAGATTTGAATTGCTTGAAGAATTAAGGGTCAGGGGGGAATTAAGATAGCTTGCACAGGTGGATCCCAAGACTGTACTGCCATAATATACTAAAGCAACAACATGGGGAGGTTTGTGGGGTAAAGGTGCAGTGACGGCGCAGATGAGCTTTTGGACAGGTAGGCACGGCGTGGCCCCGTGCGCAAGCAGTGACTGTGACACGCAGTGACACGCCTAGCCCCCCCGCCCTATCCACATCTTGGGTCCTCCTCCTGGTCCCCTACCTCCTCCCCATGAGTGCATCCAGCAGTAAGTTGGCACTTTAAATTGCTCCTTCTAACAGTCAGTTATTAAGTTGAATTATTTTGGGGCTTATTAGTGGAACTCACCAGGGGGACAAGCTTTGTCGGGTGTGAGGTGGAGAACATCAAGCTAAATGTTCAAAGTCAAGAGACCCCCTAATGACACTCTTCAGGGTTGCTCTTCAAAGGGACTTACCTTTACACTTTAAATTGTTCCTTTGAACCCTCAGAGTTATTAACTATTAATTACTATCCTGAGTGGCCGAACAATATTGCTGGACTTAAAAGCTACGACAAAGAGCCCGGTGGTGTGTTTAAATCAAACTTTACTTATGACTGACAGGTTATGCCAAAAGTCTGTTTCATGAAAGATATAAACAGGTCTGGTAACTTGTGTTTTTAATATGGTTTTATAGTTTATTATTATCCCTTGATGTTTTTGCAGAAACAGTGCGATATTTAACAATGGCTACGTTTACATGGACACATTTATTCGGAATAAAAGCCCGATCGGAATAAAAATGCTTCACGTACACACCGCGTTCAGAATATTCTGACCGACTCAAACCCATTCCGATTTTATTTCGAACGAGAGAGGTGGTATATGTCGATTGATAATCCGAACGGCGTGCATGAAAATACTTATTCCGAAATTTCAGCACAAACCGTCTTTACCGCGCAAGTCTGTGACATACGTGATTCTGTTATTTTGCTTTGCTTAGCCTGGCTGTATGCCATAACGTGAGTTAGCGTATGATGCTTCTGGATGATCAACTCTGTATTTTTGTTGCGCTCATCTGACCTTTCATTCCATACATCATACTTTGAAAATGTAATTTCATCATCTCGCGATAGTATGGCAAAAGTAAACAATTGTTCAGCGCTAATGTCAAGTTTCGTCAAGCCTATAAGGTATTCCTGTTACGTAATCAATGTACATTGCCAGGCATGACTGACCCTTCATACAGGTTGCAGTGTTCCACACAACTTTGTCCCCTACTGAAGTCCCTGCATGAGAGACATTGGTCTGGGCCAGGTCCCCAACATCCAGAGTCGGAACATAACGGGTCGCACACCATATGCTCCTTAGCTGCTCAAGACACAAAATCAATGCATAACTTGGTACATTGTAATCAATACAAATGTGAATTTGTATCACACTTGTAGAGTGGATACACTTTAATTAAACCACCAGTGCAGAAAGTGGATGGATTTCTGAAAAGAGAGATACAAAGTCAGGATTATCAGATGACAAAAATACAATTTCATGTGTGAAAGTCTACAATTCATGGCATGGATTTTATTGAAAATGTCAGCTGTAATTGCACTAAATGTACTGGAAAAAAAATGGAACAGGGATCCATTTATTTTATTTCCTACAACTATGGTTTGTTTAGTAATACAAGAAGACAAGAAATACCTATTGGTCTAGATGATTTTAAACGTCAACAGTCCTTTGCCATGATCTCATTCAATCGATTTTGACACATCAAATTATGTCCTATTTTCTGTGTGTCACAGTACATTCTTCATCCTTTTATATGTGAGAGTGGAAACATAGTACTGTGTGGTTAATAAGAGTGGAGATATATGCTGCTACTTTATGAAACCGCTGAGTCAACAATGACAGAGTGCTAGAGGGACCCAGGATGTTCTTTCAGATGCTGCACAGTCAGTTTGTTTGAATAGAAAATCAGAAGAGAATCTTCCAACTTCTGCTCCTGACAGCTTTAAGTAAGTAAGTTGCTCAACAGCATTTAAATCCGGAACACACACGCACAGCCTTCCTGAAAATAAGGCCTTTTATATTGGATACCATTAAGATATATTGGCATCTGCTTGCAAGAATACACATCTGCCAAACAGATTAAAGTGGTGCTTGCACACAAAAAATGCATTGTTGAATGTTTGGAAAAGCACGAAAAGCTCCAATAAAAGCAGCATTGAGTGCATCTGGGATGAGATTAGTAATTGAAAGAAAATGCCTCGAAAAAAATCTGTAGGCTATGCATGACTCTGTTTCCTAAAGAAGCTACATAATGCTTTGCACGTTTCACCTTGTGGCATGAGTTCAAATTCCTTTTGTCTCCGTTGTGTCTCTTTACTACCGTAACAAACATAAACTTTTAAAATCCTTCCTTGCACACAAAAAAGATAAATGTTTAAAAGTGAACAAAATGAGGATGAAGGCTCCATCTTTGTCTTGCAAGAGACCTCTGTTGGATGCGCTAACAATGAAATACTCAAAGAAGGGGTAAGATTTATTTTTTTAACATGCTCTAGAGGATCAAAACATTTCAACTTTCTTTTTTGATGTGGCTGGTAAACAGAAGCTGATGGGTCTCAAGCTGACAGAGTACTTTCTGGTTAGCACGATAACACTCGAGAGGTGACGAAAGAACGGGAAATTGTGAAATATTGCCAACAGGCTACATTCAAATCTTTCTAGCAGTTTGAAAACTGCAAACTCCCACTTTAAGTGGAACTAACGGAATTTTCATTTGGCTAATTACTTATTGTAATAAATGTGGCTAACTGGAAATACACATTACTTTTTGTTTCTTAATTTGTTGCAAGAAAAATATGTATTAGATAAAACCCTTTTGGTGATAAATATGTAGAAAACGTACATATTTTGTTATTTAGGGATGTAACGCTCTATCAAACGTGGATTTAAATCGTCGATTTAATTCAAAAGTAGTTTATTTTCATGTTTTTTGTAAAGTTGAAAAATGTTTGTTTGTAACAAGGACAAAATGATGACGTTAAAATAAAAAAAGGCAGATGTTAAATGAAAAACATTTTTTGATTATAAAATGAGTGATTCATTTTGTTAAAAAACGTTTGTTTTTGTTTTTTTTTAAATCTAATCGAAATCGGAAAATTGAATACCGAACCGAATCGGGGCTTGAGTGAATTGTTACATCCTTATTTGTATATTAGAAAACAATTATGTATACACTGGTGGTTGATGTTCCAAAGGTGCGCAGTCACATAAAAAATGTTAACATTCAAAAAGTCACAGAAAAATGAAATCAAACGGCAATCGAATGAATCGGATAGCTTTTGTGAGATACCGTGGAGGGTTTGTATAACAATAATTAATGACATAAAGTCTGGTAACGAACTCTTTCGAACTGTAACCTTTGAAAAATTATCATTGACGCTTTCACAGCATGACATAAGCCAGAAAAAAAAATCATCAAGACAATTGGAGAAAGACAAATTCAAACTGAGTATTCTACTTAAACTGTGTCACGGACCTGTTCCAAACCTAAGTAGCATGCTTTGATTGCTAGGTGATTTTTCATGGTTTTGTTGTGAACTTACAGCACGTCTGTGGGTCTCTGTTGTTGCGGGTCAAAGCTTTCTGGTTGGCAGCACGGAACAATCGGGTCCAGTTGACTGTGTTGTAGTAGCACAGCTGGCTATTCTCTACAATGTGCACGTTGCCCGCACTGATCTCATGGAGTGACTGAAGTTGAAGTGATAAGATGCCATGCTGCTTTAACACCAGAAGGGAGATTCCGCTGAGAGGGAAGAGTAGGAGGATGGAAGAAAGGAAACAAAAAAAAAAAAAAAAAAAGAAGAGGCTTAAGAAGAATCACATATAAAAGGAATGGAATAAAAATACTTTGATATTTGTCTTTCATCACTTCTTTTTTGTTTGAATTTGACAAAATAAGCATTTGCACACTCGTGATAACACAAAACATCCATTAAGTTTAAGTTTTAATCTAAATGTCACGGAAAATTGTTAGAGCACCTTAAGAGAAAAGAAATGAGTGGAGAATTAATGAGTAAGTAAATATCTTCAATCATTTCTGTTAAAAGACCATCAGTTTCTGAAATATCATCACAGAAAAGTGCTTCTGCCAGTGTTTGGACTGCTTCGAACCATACGAAACATTTCACAGAGCTAGCAAATAAGAACCAAATCATGTATACCTGTACAGAGATCTTCCCCCAATCGTTACCAAGTTGCTGAAAACACTCAAGTCTGTTACGTTGTCAGGCCAAGACTGGATGCTAAGAAAGCCTAAATTGGGACACAAACGCAAACAGACACGCAGGTTATAATGAGTCACCGCCAATGACAGAACAGAAAATAATGTGCTGGTGTGTGTGTGTGTGTGTGTTGGCATCCCTCTAGGAGTAGCAGCATTCCAGGATATAGTAACCACACTGCCCTAGGCTAGAGTCGGATGCCAGCTGTGTGTGTCTCATCAAGTCTCACATATCAACATTTTTGCATTTCCTTTAAGCGATCCGCACTTCAGTCGTTGAATCATTTAAAAAGACGAAGAGCGAGAGGGTGGATGTGGCTCATTTAAGATTTTCAATAATGGATTGAAAAACATGAAATATTCAGTAGAGACCAGTAGGAGGTACGATCCTCTAGCCAATATCAGAAGACAAACAAAATAAGTGGATGGGGGAGTAAGAAAGTAATATCAGGTGGAATAATGGATGGGAGGTGGAATGAATTGGAATGGAAGGAAGAAAACATTTGCGTTTCTTGGAGATTAAAACAACACTTTGGTTATGTTTCCTTAACGACAAACACTTGCATCATAGGACGCAAGGAAATCATTGTGGGTGTGATGCATGGCCAGTGTGCTGCTTTCTCTAATCAATGAACAATCAGACTCCATTATATTAAACTGCACATTTTTCTCCTGCAGGATGCATAATGTTTACTCAGGAAGGGAGGGAGGTTGCTGAGAGGTAAAACGAGATGAGGTAAATAGGGAGCCTTTTTGTAGACAAGAGGGCAATAACCTTCAACAGCATCTTTATCAGTTTGTGGACATTGTTTTGTTTACACCAATCCCTGCAGAGCTGCAGCATCGGAGTGGAGTCTGAGGCATATTAAGTGTGTTTGTTGAAGAAATGAGAAAAAGACAAAAGTCAGGTACATAGTACATGTGAGGATACACACGACGGGGCTGAGGCGAAGTTAATGTGAGCTGAGTATAACCCAAATCCTCATGAAGTGTCAAAAAGTGATTACCAAACAGATGTCTAAAATGAAAAAATAAAATAAAAATAAAATTCCAAGTGCCGACATAATGTTAGAACTGTTCTTGAGGAAAGACACTTTAGAACATAAGTGTCTTGAAATAAGATTACATAACATTTTCATAAGTTTTTATAGTAGTGCTCTTACTACTATGTTTCAAAATAAAATACATTCAAACATGACTGAAAGAGACATCAAAATATCTGTGACATGCTTCAGGCGAAATTCCCAAGGAACAAGAATTACTGCGCACCGTTCCTCCCCTTTTGACCGCAAATTTGAAAGCAGAAGCTTTTGGTGGGGGCGGATACGGTGCTGTCTTACCGCCTCATTTTTTATCCAAGATAATTGAATAGATCATCACTTCGCCACATTCTGCTGAGAGCACATTCATGTATAAAGCAAATTACAGCATGTAGACACTTAGGAAGAAAGGGCCAGTGCTCACAAGCAATGGCTAAGAGGGTTCAAGTTGTGGTAATTATAGCACGGGCCACAATAATGAGAAACTGAAGCATAAGACACATCATTTTGATTTGATTGCCCACTCAACAACAAATGTTTTGAAGAGACAATAAAGGAGGCAAAAAATAAAATAAAAAGTGTGCTATGTGTAGGATGAGCTCATTTAAAAGCAGAAGGAAAAGCACTTGTGACCGCGGGGTCACAGAGGCGGGTTGGCTGCCTCCGTCAGATGTCTTGTAGTGGTGACAGCTCAGGGAGATGACAAGCTGAGCAGACACACTCTCTCTTACTAAATCCTGTTTGGTTTCACCACCCAATCATAAAAAAAAAAAAAAAAAAAGAGTTTTTTTTCTCTCATTTTGAATATCATCAGCCTCTTAAAATAATGGCCTAAGTCATATTTTGACAAAATGCATTTTCCTCAGAATGCTGGCCACCTTTGGTAAAATCGGCTGCATCGGTAGTTAAACATATTATTCAATTTTACGCCTGAAATGGAATTATTGATACATATAAGATCATCAGAATGTGGTTCAGTTTGAAGTGTTTTCTGAAAAAACAGAAACAAATGACTTAAACGATTATTTTAAGAGGGTGACAATATGGTGGAATTTCATTTGGGATTACACTTGGAAAGTCACATTTTTGTTCACTTTTCATCGTTAGCCTAGTAGCATAATTGCCTAAGTGATCTTTAATTTACGCTTAATATATCACAAAAATATGACCAATGTGCTTGCTGTGTTTTTTTTTTCTTTATGTATGTAGCTATAGATCCTCAGTCATCCAGGTCATGGTAAACTGCAGAGGTGGAAATAAGGCAATTGGACTTTTTTTTTTCTTGGTTTCTGAAAATGTTCAAAAATGACCTGGGCAGTTATGTTATTAGCTTAACATACTCATGATGGGTACACAAACACAGTAAACAAAGTCATTTCTATCTTACAAAGAAGACATGCAAGAATAATCAAGTCATTATTAATAACAGAATATTAATTAAAAACGAATGCTGTTTAGTTTTCCCCACTGTAAAGGTCATTCTCTATTTTTAGGCTTTATTTCAACATAACGTGGCATAGCCACATACCTGATTTAATGTTAGTAGTAAAACATGTATCCATTGAGGAAAGGGCTTTACTACTTGTCACTTTCTAAATGGATGAGTTTATTATGGCTAATATTATATTTTCCTCTCTACTGTCAGAAAGCAATGACTGTTCACCACTCAGAGGAAGGAGCGGTAGGAGTTGCTGAAGGATTAATGATGCACGCCACATGATTTCTTCATGGTGTATGGAGGGAAAACCGGAGATGTGAAACTGAAGGTTGTGGACCCACTCAAGGGAAACGCAGCAGATACAGAGGACATTGAAAGACTCATCTGATATTCAACTTATGCTCCCGTGTCTGTCCTCAGTGTGGACCGTCTCCAGTGGGAGAATGGCAAATAGACGTAACCAAAAAACTCAAAGCAAAACACACTACATATGCACCACAAAAAGGATGGTAGCAGGATTAGTACTTGCTTCATCTCAGGAATATTTAGGAACAATCATCTATGAATTTGTACTATTCCGTTCAAATTCACGCTTGATACATGTATGCATGTCGTGATACGTGAACGACTAAGACACACTTGTTGTTTTATCTATAATAGCCTATATTGTAAGTGGTATTTTGGTATGTCCTATTTATCACTCTACTTGATCTTTTTTTTTCGATCTGTGGATACCAATAATAATTATACTTTAGCAATAAAACAGTTAAAGAGCTTCCAAAAGCTGGTAAATTATCCATTAAAGAAAATGAAATAAAATGATTCTGTCAATTATCAATGTTGTTAATTTCTTGTGTATATGGTGTACGAACAAAACTTACCCGTAATTTCCCTAACAGTGCGGAACACATTAAGTTTTTCTGGGTCCAAAGCTTCAATGTCATGATAGACATCCCTGTGAATGACAATGTGACAAAATAACGTGACATGAACACCGTTGTTGTTATTATTATTTAACTTACTATGCACTGAAATGAACGGAAGGGCAATGTATACAAAAGTAAGAAATACTGTGTCAGTGTAAACATTCTTTGATACTAATCATGAGTATGTGTAAATATACCATTGTCTTGAAAAGAAGCTACAATTATGTCTCACCCTTTAATCCCAGTGATGAGAAAAACCAAATTGCCATTTATTTTGGTGCAATTTACAAACTTGTCGATGTTGCTGGAGTCCACTGTCTGAGCCGTCTGTAGGCTGGCAGTTCCAATGCCATCACATGCTGCAATACATGTAAAACAGCAAAAAGCACTCATTTAGTCAAGCAGAGAAATGTCATGCCAAGAAAGTGTTATCATTACGCGTTTTTGGGGAACAAAATGTTACACAAAACCTTTTAAAAATTATCCTGTTTTTTTTTTTTTTTGGCAACCAGAACATTTCAGAACATTCACCTTTTGGGCAGATGTCAGTACAAGGAATGCACATCTTGATGCGGTTCTCCTCCACCTCCATCGTGTTGCTGGGACACGCCCGCACACAGGAGCTCTGGTCCACCACAAAGTTATCTGAAAAAAAACATTTTGCTGTAAATGTCAACTACAGATTGTGGCTGTTTGTTATACAGGTGGGTAATTTTGCACTCTGTGAAGGCAATCACCAAAAAAGGTAAAAATTCACTTTCTACTTTCTGACTCACAGTGGTAGAACACTAGATTTCTACAGAACTGTACATGAATTGTAGTGTTGTGTTTTGAAAAGGAAGAGAGCCATAAATTGTTCTTAACCAAAACCTAACTCATACAGTATGTATGTATTCTTTGACCAAAGTTAAAAAAGAAAGCTCTCAGAAGTGATTCACCAATAATGGATCAATGACTCTCACAGTGCTACGGTAATAGTCCATTTCTTCCTTTCAAGCGGCAATCTTCTGGACCACCATTTCTCAAACAACATTATGTTGCAAAAAATGTTTTAATACTTGTCCGGCACTTTTTAAACAAATTTTTTTTTATTGAAATATGTGATACAGTTCGTTCCATTTCCTCTTCTGTTTTCAGAGGTGTGTGCATATATTGCACGGCAGGTGCCAATTAAAGTCATTTAGCCCTTATACCCCTATTATACTTTTTATACGGTACATATAATTTTATTACACTTGAGCAAACATCCAGAAGTTTCTACAGTTTCTTATGTTTACACCTGCCTTATATAATTTACTTATAACCTCGTTTTGAACACTGCGAGTGATTCAAACCTTTTCAATTCATAATTGTTCTATACATTAACACAGAGACTCTCATTTGCTTTGTGTTTGTTCTTATATTTGATTTTCAAAATTGACCTGTGCCCCTTAATCTTTAACAACCCTCTCAGATTTTGTGTGTCTACTGGTAGCTAGGTCTGTTCTTCCTTGAATCAATGTGATTTCAAATTCTTTAGGTTTGAAGTTTAAGGCATCGGTTGAGTTTGGCATCACATATTTACGTGGAAAAATCTCCTGACCTCAGAAAAGCACGTTAAAAGTGCCAATAATACATCTGTTGGTGTAAAACATAACTGTCAAAAAGCTGAAAAGGCCCATATCAAAGCAGCAAGTGAAAATGATGTGAAAAATGTTAAATATTGGTCAGCCAGCCAGAGCGCATTATTCTGAGAGGAGCGCCAACAGAGCTGCGTGACGTGATCACATGAAAACGGCCACACGAGTAATGGCGGAAACGAGTCAGTTGTCACGTACCTACTCTATGTGCTCCTGCTGCAACATTATTTTCCCTTTAAGCAAGAATAATGAGTTTCTGATTCCGAGCAAAGAGAAGCAGAGTGAAAGGACCCCAGGGACCTCAGAGGATTCAAAAGTAAAGTTAACAATACATCTGCTCAACAGTAACGTCAGCTAGTTTATAGTTGTACTCCTAGCTTATGCTAGCGCTGCTATTTTGGTGAAGCTGGATATGTGTTCCTGTGGTTATTTATTATGACTACACACTTTGAGAACTGTCCTTGTACATGTTAGGTGCTCGACTTTAGTAAGAGACATTTAGGAAAGGGTGATTAGTGAAGTGAGGCTACATTCAAATCTTGCTAGCAGTTTTAACATTGACTCCCCCTTACGCATGATAGTATCAAAAAATAATTTAGCCTGCAAATACATGGATATCAACAATATTAGTCCCAGTCCTTTTTGTAGATGTGAAAACCAAAACAACTGAGCAATACATGGTCATTAACACTGTCCAGTGTTCAGACTTACGTGGACACTTCTTGACACAGAAGGCTCCGTAAGTGTATTTTGCCCTAGGGTTGTGTTCCACCTGGAAGGTGGTGGGGTTGTACAAAAAAGGCTGTGGACACTGCGTTACACACGCCCCACTGTCGTTGAAGTTTGTGCATGCCTGTACAGATTGACAAAACATACATGGTCTGCTTGGTAACAAAAAACTGAACATTAGAGCCAAAGTTATGTTTTGTGTCTAATTAATAGAGTAACTACCTTCAATAGTTAATAGCTGTAATCTGTCTGAATGTGCAACTGTGATTTTGTGTGTATGTGTACTTACAAAGCAGTCGGTGTCCTTCGGACCAAAGCAGCCACCTGCACACTCACGATGGCAGCAGTCACTCACATAGGGACCAAAACAGCGGCCATCACACTGCACTGCACACACCGTCTTAGTTACTGTGGATATAGAAATTACATAAAGAACAACATAATAGTTACACGGAAATCTTTAAAACAGCACGCTGAGGGCAGAACATCACAGTGGCTTCACGTGTACTCAGTCACTTCTGAACGATAATTGCAAGCTCTTATTGCAAGTGAATTGTGCTGCCTGCCAGTGAAAGAGAAACACAAACTATCATCAAATGCCGTACGTTTTTGGTAAGAAGTCCCTTTATTTGATCACAAATACAGAGATAGTGTATCCTACACAAAGCCAGTACACTCCTTGCATTTTTATAAATAATGTATGATTTATTTTCACTCAGACTAATGAAATCACACTTTGCAGCTTGTTTAACATTGCAAATTCACCTCAAAATAACTCAACACGAGCCAATGTCGGACAATAAACGGGAGTACATCTCGAAGTGAAAATGTCTAAATTGGGTCCAAAGTGTTCATATTTCACATATCAAACTGTACATGACATGATTTTAATTTGATGTAACTTCCACTGACATGCAGATATTATTACAATATTGACCTTCTTTCATTGTGGCTGTGCTACCTTTCCTTACAAGACTATCAGTCAGCCAATTATACAGTGCGTACAGTCAGTCACAGCGTTAATGTATCAGCAAAAGCACACAGTTAACTCACACTGAGAATGATTAAAGACATTATATTTACAGAAGAAATTGTAACAAAAACACAGTTTTGTTTCACTGGAACCCAAAACATTTCACTAGGAACTGTGAGAACAGCGTTTACTCATGTAGCAGCAACGTCTTTAACACACTGCTTGATAAAATTGTCACGAGTCATCGTTGCACATGAATTTAAAATGTGATCATTTGCAACATCAGAATGTATTGCTGTTGGGGTGCTGTGGGTATTTTTTATCCATGTGTGATAATATACACTGCTTTCACACAGTTCCACACAGTGATGAAACGCCATCACTATCATGGATACAAGCCAACATGACACAAAAATGCACTTTCATATGTCTAAAGAACTATCAGTAGCATTTTATGTCGTGTGTTATTAAAAAAATGGCTAATTTTATTTTATGGTGCTTGTCAACCAAATGACCTGGATAAAAGAGGAAAAAAATAACCTTTAACCTTTTCTTTTATAATGAGAAAAGAAAGAGAAAGCAGTCTTTCACATAAAATAATATAATATGTGGTATAAGTTTTTTTTGTGCTGTTGCCACACACAGAAGGAGAAGCAACTGGTAGGGTGGAGAGTTTGAATAATCTGCTGCCCATGCCCATCATAATGAAAATGACAAGAGCACCATATAGGCTAAAAGTTATACTAACTTCTTCCATTTATTTTGTTCTACTTATACTTTTTTTTTTTCATATTTTTCCGGAAGCTAGTATGCCATGTAGCACAATGCTGCCTTCAACGGGTCCGTTTTGGTTCTATGACAGAATAAAAAATAAACAAAATTACAAAGATTCAGTTTGTTGCTGATTGCGAGATACATCTAAAATGATCCCTGAAAAGGCCACAAAGCTCATCTTTGAAGCACTTTCCCTCATACAAGGTTTTTACTTATCATTTCGGGCAGTTAACCAAACCAGTATAAAAAGGTTGCGAACGAAAGAAAGGCAATCAAGGATGAATCATCACATGCGCGTCTGGTTGAATTCAACAGTGTGAGATAGAAAGCAAGATAATGGCAAACGAGACGAACGACCCCCAGTGCTTATCCGTGGCCCATCTGTAACATGTTGCTAACAGTGATCGCCAAGTTCATTCCTCATTATCTTAATGGGATCATGACCACAGGACAACTACATTGAGATATACCCACGTTGGAAGCCGGGGATTAGATGGTCTGAGCAGAGTGGAGGAGAGATGGAATACAGATGAAAACATGGATGGAAAGGAAAGTGCAATCAAACAGGAGTAGTTAGAACATAAAACAGGAGGAAAAAAAAAAGAGTCCTAGTTATTACAAACTGGTAATCACACATAACAGATAATAACATGCAGTTTTGTGCCCATAAAGCTGCATTCACAGAGAAAGTGACTGATGGGATGGGATGTTAATAGAATACAGCGATAAGAAGAGATGACAGCAGGCAGGCTTGTGGTTACACTCCATGATAATCTCAATTTTTGGGGGGTGAGAGTGCGCATAATGCTATCTGAATAAGCTATTGATTAAAGAATCAGTAAGCGTTATGTCAGCAAACCCGAGTCCGGAATGTCTGTGATCGAGCAAATGTGACCAAACGCTCGGCATAAAAGAGGCACAGAGAGCAGGGCTGCTCTTACGCAACTGAAAATGGTGACAAATCAATATTGCACACATGCAAGAAATTGCAGATCAGCGCAGGAAAACCAGGGAAGAAAATGGCAACTAAACTGCCTTCCCCTAAATTAATTAAAGAAGACCCAGAAGAAATGAATGTGGTCATGTTTTTTTTTCCCAAATCATTATCAAGAGTGCAAAATATCAAATAATGTACTTAAAACTTCAGCAAATAAGTGTGTCTTTTTGATAAATGTGTACCTGTATTTGCACCTCAACAATGCAGAATGGTTAAGTGGCCAACTGATTTTCATTGTTCCATTCTATTGACGTGTACAATTGTCTGTTGTAACTTTCAAAACATCAGGGGTTGTTTTTAAGTGACAACAGTTGTGAAACTTTCAGCATAATACAATTCATGCGAGTATTGACTTGCTCATGAGAGAGAATGCAGACGCTTGTGATCCAATTGAACTACTCACAGCTTTGACATTGGTCTTCTTTGGGCCCCCAGCAACGACCATTACATGACCGATGACACTTCTGACCTGCAAAAAAAAAAAAAATTAAATAAATAAATAAATCATTCAATATTGGCCAGCAATAATTATGATCAAATCTTATACACGCTGTTACGATTATAAATATCATGATCACCTTTGTCAATATATGACAAGATATTTGATGGTTTCTTAAGAAAAATCAGCATTAAATTCTACAAATCCGGCTGAGATAAAGGCACCAATCACATCATATCTTTAAAATTTTAGTCAGTGTTGTTCTGGGGGGTTTTGGAGAGCTTAATTGACTGTCTGGTAATTGAGTGAGGGGGACGTGAGCCTGTGTAAGTGCAGGAGTGCTGTCCTCTGTCCATCAGCCTCTCCAGATGAGAGCTATTAGCGCAGAGACTTACTCTATTCCCCAACATTAGTCTCCATTTTCCACCCTCCTCTTTTTCCTCATATGTGCCCCTCTCCATTGCACACTTTATCTCATTCATTCTCCAGCTACCCTCTCTAATCTAGCACCTCACTGTGGTTCTCTTTCACTTAATGAATCAATCAATCAATCAATCACATTTTATTTATATAGCACTTTTCATACATAAAAATGCAACTCAAAGTGCTTTAAAACATTCAACGCAAAACATAGAATTATCTTCAATCAAAAGAAAAGATAAATTATTTAAAAGTTGTTGAAAGCCAAACTAAAAAGGTGTGTCTTGAGCTTCCTCTTAAAAATATCAACAGTCTCTGCAGACCTGACATCCTCTGGCAGGCTATTCCAAAGGTGAGGACCAAAACGGCTGAATGCAGCCTCGCCATGCATTTTGGTCCTCACCCTTGGAATAAATAAAAGGCCGGCGCCAGAGGACCTCAGGATCCGCGAGGGCTGGTATGATAAAAGCAAATCAGATAAATAAGATGGCCCAAGACCATTAACACATTTATAAACTAATAAAAGTACTTTAAAATCAATCCTGAAACACACAGGGAGCCAATGCAGCAATTTCAAAACTGGCGTAATGTGCTCCCGCCCTCTGGTTCTCGTCAGCACCCGAGCGGCTGAATTCTGCAGTAGTTGCAGTGGTGAAATGCTCTTTTTCGGGAGGCCAGAGAGCAGGGCATTACAGTAATCTAAACGACAGGAAATAAAGGCATGCATCAGCACTTCCGTGTTAGCCTGAGAGAGAAACGGGCGGACTCTGGCGATATTCTTAAGGTGATAAAAACCAATCTTGGTTACATTTTTAATATGAGGAATAAAACTGAGCTCAGAGTCAAAAATGACGCCAAGGTTCTTCACACAGTGTGAGGGATTAAAAATGTGTAGTTTTGGTAAAAGCTTCTCTCGCTGACCTTCGGGACCGATAACTAAAACCTCAGTCTTGTCCTGATTGAGCTGTAGGAAATTATCTGCCATCCATGACTTGATATCTAAAATGCAATTTAAAAGGGTATCAATGGGTCCCATGCCCAACATTGTTTTGCTTTGTTCATTTCTCAAGCCTGTTGCTTCCCCCCCCTCTCGTCCTTCGGCCTGACTCCCTCTAGTGTGTTGACAGATCTTGAGAAGAGGTCGACTGCATTAAAAGCTGCATAAAAAAAAAAAAAAAAATCTAAATGACAGCAGGCTATGAGTTGCTGCCTCAAAGCCTCAAGTATGGAGAACCTTCACTTCACTCATATCTCTATTATAGTTCCCCTTGGAGTCTGTTGGCCTATGAAGTCAAATCGGACCAGATTTCATTTAAAGCTCAAGATTTGCTCTCTCTCATCTAATAAATTCTTAATGACTCACAATAAACATGTCCCACTTCTACCATCATATTTTACAGTGATCTTAAAACACTCCCCGAAGGTTGCATTGCAGAGTAGGTTTCCACACCAGGAAGGGAAGTAAGACATATACTGTAGATGCCAAGCTTGATGAAATAATAATAATAATAATAATAATAATAATAATAATAATAATAATAACAATAATAACAACAACGATAATAACAATAACTATAACAATAATTATCATAACAATAACAAAAAGAACAATAATAATAATACAATCCAATTCAGTTCAGTCCAATTCATTTACAGTATGTTTGGCAAATTTACAGAATGTGGTCATGGGTGCTCTATTGCGGACAAAAATGATGACTGTGGTGTTTGAACACCTGTAACTAAACTAAAGGTTGTTTTCTGGTCTCACACAAGAAGAAAGAAACAAGAAAGAAACTGGGAAAGCTTTTTCCGAGATACTGGAGTATGCCTCTACGAATTGTTGTCCATTCACCCAGAATAACATTTGTGCGGTCACTGTCACCAATCAAGGACAGGCCTAGCAACCTTGTGAACATTTTGTTACTTACATGTGGCACTGCTGTTAGTGGGCACAACCACAGGATAAACACCTGAATTCTTGACAATGTCCTGCCAATGAATGGTGTCTGCGTGGCACAGGAAATTGTTTTGGTGGACATAGACACCTCCACTCAGGATCTCTGGAAAGACCACAAAGTAAAAAATACAATTACATATGTATAAGTACCCACAAATGTCTCTCTAACGTATTAGAAATCTAATTTGAATAAAAGTATACTTTATTTCTTTCTGACACTAATAAGCAGTGTCAGAAAATACGATTGACTATTTCGAAGAACACATCTGTATTTCCCGCTTCTTGTTACACTCCACGACTTCAGATTTTTTAATTTTTTTTTTCAAGATTTTCTTTTCAACTGGGGAGGAGGCTCCAGGCCTCCAGCACAGGGAGAGAGCCAATGATAGATTTCATTCAAAGAATATATGACATAAAGCAATCTACAGTTTAGTTGAATCTTCTACACATTGTTGTCAAATATTTATTATAATGGTGCTTTTAGTCATAAGTGTCACATTTAGCCATTGCTGTCACAAAACAGATGTCATCTTTCATTTTAGAATGCATATAGTAAAGATGTCAAAATTATGAATGATGCTGAAGCGCCAACTTTTTGTTTATTAATCATTTTCTTTTCAACAGAGGCTTGCAATGTGACAGACACAGAAGATTCTTGCATTGTAGCGAAGGAGCCTGAAAAACACTATGGCATAACACTGTTTATATATACATATATATATATATATAAATAATAGGAGGTATTATAGCAGCTCTCCTGCCTTCAAGTTGAAGGTGTGGTGGGAGTTACAGAAAGAAATGAATTCAGCCCTCCACCAAAGAAGCAGCAATTATTGTGGGCTAAGAGGAGTTCTGGTCTCAAATTCAAATTATTTTCACACTGTGATGCTGGCAAACGGGGCAGCAGGATTTAATAGCGGTTAAGCAAAACCCATGTACATCATCTTGGTGTTCACCTACATACCTTGTTTGATTGTAAGCGGATCAATGCAAGTACTTTTGAGCCACTTGCACAACTAAACACCCGTTTAACCATAAGTGACAATGCTGACACAATACTGTGTGGTTCAAACGCATCTGCATTTGTGACGTTCCATCAAATTGCGTCTGATCTAAAACATTACATTTTCAGCTACTGCAGCATTTAAATGTAAATGCCTACTTAGCTTCAGTACTTTAGACGGCAAAGGTATTCTATGGTGGAGATAAAAGTATGGTGGTGATTAGTAGAGACAATATGTTTAATTTATTAATTGTAGCCAACAGTGGAAAGTATTCTCCTTCCATGTTGTCCTTGTTTGAAGTGTTATAAGATAATTTAACTAAAAATAAAATAAGCTTAATTGCAATGTCTCCCATGCCATCTGTTACGGAGAGATACATAATGGACACAATCACCTACCACTATCAACATGTGGAACTCAGTCAGGGTTTATTTTCATGATATAAGTGCAATTTGTGGCCATGGGAAATCAATTGTTCAATTTGACAGTATTAATGATTGTTTTTTGTGAGAAATATCTTGGCTTGTTGATGTAGCTAAAGTGTTTATTATCAAGTCTTTGTTGTGAAAAATAAAAGCTGTAATCATTTGTGAATATGACTTCAAAAGGAAAATAAATTGATAACGCACTGCATGACTACTGGAGGAAAACAATATGAAATTCGGGGAGGCAGAACAAATGCATGCGAGCAATTATATTGGTAGTAAGCGGCTGCTGTGAGTGTTTCTGTGTGTTTTATTATTGCAGCGGGGGGATGAATATGATTGAGAACGGGAGGCAAATAATGAACCAATGATCGGGGAAAAAAGCCATGTTAATGAGTTTGTGAGACTGAATAAATTAAGTATTGAGAAGATTGTTGAAGGTTTGCGTAGGAGAAACACAGGAAGGTTTATTCTAGTGTTAGACAACTGCATTAATTAATATCCCTATCCTGATTATCCTTCACTGATATGAAGTAGACTCATGTGTCTACCATTAATTCTGCTCTCAAATTCTGTTTCTCAATAAGACCGCCAATGACTTTCAAATGGAAACTCAGTAAAAAAGTAAGACCACAAAAGAGTACTATGTATTTTCTCAATGAATGGACTCAGGATGACAATTACCTGCATCATGTACTCTTGGATAAATAAACAACACACCACAAACAAAAGTCTCCTTTCTTCCCCTGAGTAAAAAAAATACCAGGTGGTACGATTAGGGTACCTGAAATATACCTGATGCACAAATGTTTTGCTGAAGGTGTCGTTACCACAACAAATAGCATCAGAGGACTTGGCATCTGTAGCGCTGACGTTTTTCAATACTGTTTGAAAAGAAACGATGCAGCTGATTGCAAGATAGTGCTTTGAGCAACAAAAGCCGATAAACCTTGAGCAATTGAAGAAAATGAAAGAGCAGTTGAATAACTGGTGACAGCCTGGAGTACAGTACAGTTAAGTTCAACATAGATTCACGTTTATTCGTGGGGAAACTGGTAGGGCTGGATCTCGTTTTGTACCATCAAATGCCATTTTATTGTTAAAGATCAAGTGATACAACATGGCATTTTTGACGGGCCATTACATCTGCAACATTGTGGTGTTGAAGATGCAGTCTGTGGCACAGAGAATAAATGTCAGAAAAACTGCAATGGCAAGTTGAAGTTGTTATTCAAATGCAACTTGCACACTAGCAAAGCTTCCAACAAAGACCACATTAAAGACGTTTGGTTAACTTAACACACCAGACACGCACCTGCATGTACCTGTGCAGATGACCCAAGGTTAGGAAAATTTTAATCATTACTTGCCTTAAGCATCACTTTAATTATCAATTTGCTTTATGGGTGCAATTGTTGATTCAGGGTCACAGATTTGAATCGCATAAAGAGCCGAGCCACTGTGGGCAGGGAAAGTTAGAATTGCTCTTCAAAACCAAAAATCCATTTTCTTTAATGGCTCTTACGGAATCTAGTATCCTTGTTCGTGGTGCAAATAATTCCATTAAAGCCAGAAAAATACAATATAAAATGCACCACTTAAAGACAGTATCTGTCTGTGTTAGGATGTGTGAATCTTGCACCTCTGAAGCTGGGGCATCTGATGACTGTCCTGACAAGTCTTATCCCTGGGACACAATTTCTCAGCATGACCTCCTGCTATTTCTATTGTCGACAGCGCTGTCATGTGCTGATGATGGCAAGTTGGCAACACTCGCTGTCCCGATGAGGCCTTGTGTCAGCATCAGCACCATTAAGTGACTTTTAAGTGTGAACTTTTGAGTTGCCGTGCTTCAGCAGGAAGGTCCCTCCAGTGTTTGATAACGGCTGCACAGCCAATTGCGACATTGTTCTAAATCAACTTAGTTTTTCATGAAGCATCCTTTGAGGGCTATCCATTCAGTGTCATGCAAGTGCAGAAGTGTATGCTTACGTGAACAATCTGGAGGGATACAACTATATAAAGTGGAACTTCCAAAGTCATCATGCATGTTGTTCCACAAGCTAAATATCTTGGCAGACTTAGCTGGCTAAGTACAATATGTAATATCATATATTTTTGACTTGTGTTTTGTGTGATCACCACCCAAAGTAGGTTTCCCTAAACTAACATTTAGTCATTACCAGATTCATATTTTGTTTTTCTGTATGGTTAGCTCTCTAATGGAAATTATATTTTTAATGAATAAATGAAAAATAATAATTGTCTGTAAATTGTCAAATTAACTGTTAGCGTGAATATATATATTTTTATTAAGACATCAAATTATAGTTATTTACTAGCATTCCAGAGAAATTTGATGATTGAATGCCATGGAATGTTGAAAATTAGAGTTCACTGATATTGAAAGAGTCAACATTAAAGCAGTTTCAACTCGCCAAAGGAACATAAAAAGACAGTGACACCAAACGGGGGAAGTAAAGGAATGGGAGGACTGACATGTCACCCGCGGTACCCCGATTCCTTAGATGAGAAAAAGGTCAAATAAAAGTAAGGAGAAAGGGATGGGGGCACTACCCAAACTACGCTCCACTCCTCCCAGGAGGTCATCGTGTAAAGTTCCATCAGGACAGGCAGGTTCACCTTTACTTGAACTTTCTGTCGAGAAAATTTCGTCAAGTGCGTTGAGGGACCATTTGATCAATTCCATGGTTTTATGCTGCGGGCTGCTAAAAATGGATGGCCATAGTATGGACATCCCCGATTTAAACTTTCTTTTTTTTACCCTGCAACCTAAAATAATCGAAATCGAGAATCGTTTTGATCCAGAAAAGAAACAAGGAACCAGACTTAGAACTGCAATCTTTCAATTCATTTTCAATCCAAACAATGCCCAACCCTATGGGAGACTGCAAGAATTATGATCTTAAATGAAAAATTACACCCTTCAAATTTATCGTTTAAAGAAAATGAATGAAGAAATTTAACCTTAGATTTATGCAAATGGATGCCATACTCACCAGCTATTCTTCATTGCAAATTCGAGAGCCCAGCATACATCTCAGAATGTTTCGAAACATTTCCTTATCTCACCTCATAATAGCAACAGATGGGCCTAAATGCAATTTCAACACTGTTCTCAACAGCCAAACGGTTGTACCGATTGAAATGTAATTACATAATGGTGTTTAACTATTGACCCGAAAAGAACAACTGCCCTAACTTAACAACAATAAAGAGCTTAAGATCTACTTTGACAAACACTTTCAGAAATGTGTCAATGTGTGGCATGAACATAGCGATTTTTGAGGACACTGACCCAAAGAAATCTATTTTTTTTCCCTTAATGTGCAATCGTTCCAAAGTTGCACTCACCTGTTTGTGCCGAAAACAATTTCTGAACCCCTTAAGTCCAACTCAAGATGTGTGACATTGTTGCCAAATAAATCATTGGTGGTCAAGAGATAAATCATCTTGAAAATGGGAAAGGATTGTGGCTAAAACAGCAAAAACAAATGGATAAGCATAAGGTGAGAAGAATGGCTGTCTCTTAGGTGAAAGAATAAGACAAATCACTACCTGGATGAACAGATCTGGTTTCTTGGACTATAAAATATTATGTTAAGCAAAGAAACAATGGAACACACATTGTGGCACAGTATATGAGTCTACTGCGGTGCTGAATTTCCAGGACAAAGTGGACAGATGTCAAATCAAACTGAAAAACTGAATGCACTTCTACTACATGAATGTTATTTACAAATGTATAAATCAAACATGACTTTTTATTTTCAAGTAAGCTTTACATGATCAGGATTTGGGGGGATTTTTAAATAAAGCAATCATAGATCACCGATACGATCAGAAGATGGAGCAGTATGTCTTTTTAAATAACTTGTTTGCTGTATGTAACGGAGATACACTCTCAGAAATATGCGTGTGTCGGGTGGGTAGGGGTGAAATCAATCGTCTCGCTTGCGGTCGGTTCACTTCCCCTAACAGGGTTTTCACAGTACAAACGGAATATTCTGACATATGTAACCTTTCCCCATCATTGAGTGGCGTTTGCTGTGACAGTGGTGAGACAACCATTACGCCTCATTTGTGGCGGTATGCCACCCGTAACTATATATGTGGGAAACGTTGTAACGTCTTATTTCGTGGAGCCCATCAATGCCATCATTGATCGCATCAGCGAATTAAGAAATTACAGCCGATCACAAAATGCGCATGTACTGTGTCGCAAAATATCAGCCGATTCCATATAGATGATTAGACTCGTGTAGTTTAATCGCAAGAAAATATAATGCATACTGCACATACACTGGTAAAATAAATTGAATCAGTTGAACCTTTTCAGTGTAATACACTGAAGGAGATTTTTCTTTTTCCCCCAGATCAATTGTCAAGGGAGAGTTGATGGCAGGGGGGCATCAACCATCGCCCTGATCCCCTAGCATATGCCTGGTCTCCAAAAAGTAATTGCATTCCTTGGCTGGTGATTAAATTTAGTTCCGATCGCTCCCAACACAATTGTTTCCTCTGAGTCTTTATGAAAAATTGCTGAGATTTAGGGATTATAGTATTAAACCAAAGCAAGGCTGCACATCCGCTTAAAGATGAGAAGACCAAAAAAAAAAAATCATTAAATTATGACAGAATGGTTGTGGGATGTATTGTAGATTTGCATCCTTTCTTACTTTCGTTAAGCTTAAATTGTGATAAAACCCTTGTAATCTGAGTTTTATGGAAAAGGAGGAGGACAGGGGAGCCTATAACAAAACACTGTGATAAGATAAATCTATGAGAAAGGATGAAAAACAAAAGAAAATAAATGGAGACAAAAAGACAGGACAGACAATATTATCAAAGAATGAGCAGTCAATGATTAAAATGCAAGCAAAAAGAAAGACCTTCAGATGGAACGGCTGAGGGCCATTTAGTTTATCGGGGCTGATGTGTGATCACCCTAATGCTTGAATGAAAATGAGCCAGTCTTTGAAACGAGCTAAATAAAACAGTGGGAGTCAAAGACACAAGGCTGGAGAACGGTGAATGAATGAAAGAATGTAAAGTGAAGAATACCAAGTATGCTGTTTATAACACACAGCAAGGCTGCTAGTATGTGGTTTATCAAGGCAACAACAACAAGTCATAGGGCCTCATTTTTCCACACCAACTGACACATTATCACACTACAGATCATTGTGCTAACTTTCGTCACACTGCACTTGTGTGCTAGTTTGTGAAATTAGATGGTCTCTGCTAATATAGATGAGGGTAAACTGGTGTACAATACTAATAAGGATAACAATAAAAAAGAACAAGGCGTGCATTTTTTTTATGAGCACTGACAGACTAAGACAAAACAATTAATAATTCAATTATTTTTCATAATAAAGAACAAAAGGTGAGTTTTAAAGCCGATAGTGGTCTCTGATAATGAATCATTATCATGCTTGGTGTTGCATGCAGTAACACCCCTCATATCCCTGTGGAAACTTGAGATGAACAGAAGAGTCCTTTTCATGTTCCATTACCCACCACTGCTCCCATCAATATCTGCTCCACTAACCAAAGTCTTCAGGCTCAGAGGGAATAAAAATATCTACATTATATCAATTATTAAGCTGCCAAAGGGGAGTGCGGGGTTGACGGGTGAGAAGGGTAAGTGCATTTATTGCAGTTATTTAACTAGTTTGAAAGAAAGCGTGTATGATAATTATAATTTAAAAAATTGATGGTTATTATTGAAAATGCGAGTGCTTGTAATGCGCAACCGTTCCCTTTTTTATGCTTGATAATTTCATGGCAGCGGTTAAGTTATGTTTGATTAGGTTAGGTTAAGTTAAATAGAAACTTCATTGATCCCAAAGGAAATTCTGTCAATTCAATTTCTCCCAATATAGAATTTAAGTAGCACAATCGAAGTTACAATTTAAGAGGTAGTTGGTGAAGAGCGACGCTGTGGATTATATTATGTACACTAGAACATAAAAATAAAGAAGATCAAGGAAAAACTCACTTTGACTGCAAGATTTGTCTTGTGTGACATCATGCATATTGACAATTCAACCTCTGGATGGAAGGTGCATTTTTCTTGAAAATATTTTCCTTTAGGCTGTTGCAATGTAAAATGTAAGACAAATTTAGGTATTTGACGAACAAACTATAATTAGGGTATGGTGATTGGGTATGAGTGCAAACTTTAAAAAATAAGCAGGGTTTGCAAGGGCAACCTATTTAAATATATTTACATATAGCATTATGTTGGAATTGCAAATCCACTGATTCATACCGATTTCTAGTCAGGAAATGAGTCAAACATGTCAAGGAATTTACCCGTGTTGTCTCATCTGTCTTCTCACACCACCTACTATCTCCGGTAGTCTCACTATCTCTGTCAGACAGTGACGTTTCCGAGGAATCAATTAAAACCAACCACAACTGATGGCCAGTTCTGGAGTTCAATTTAACACTCTCCTCCTCATGATCCACATTAGGGGCTTGCAAATGTGACAATATGAATGTCGTCCTTCAAAAAGAATGTCCCTCTGTCCCCCTTCCGGAAGACTTGAAATATTGAGTGTGACATGGGAGTAATTGCATGGGAAGTAATCAATTAGTCAGACAATTGAAGGAGACCTGAGGTCTGTGGGCTGCCAGGCAAACGGCTCAACTGAATTCTGGTAATGCACACTGAGCTGAACTTGCTTCCGCTGACATAATTGCTCTTTTTTTCTCTCTCAGTAGATGGAGAACGGTTGGAGATCAGAAAGAGGTAGCAATTAAATGCTCCTTCCTCTGAGGCACATGTCCACGGGTATCTTGCAGACTCAAATTGTCCCTTTCACCTTGCCCATCCCTTCGTTCCCCTGTCCATCATTTAGCTTCACTTTCCCCATTGGGCACACAAGCTGTGATTCCTACTACAATCCACAATACCTGCGAGCTGTTTTCAAATATTACTTTGAACTTTGTTCGTGCTACGTCATCATTCTTGCTCCTTGCTTTCGGACATACTGTATAGTGTAAGAGCAGTGAAGATGGTCGCCAGGCTTTATTTTTACGTGGATGATGTGCAAAAATCTGCTTCGAAAGAGGAGCAATTCGCTGATGAAAGAAGTCAAAGTGAAAGCACAGTAAGCCTCCAATCCTCTTCTTCATCATTTTTGTGATTTGAAAGAAAACGTGCTTCTTAACATGCCAGTCACCACCTACACACCCATCCTTATTACCGCTCTCTTACGCTCGCTTCCTCTCTACAGGTTAAGAATCGCTCTCCCTTGACAGTATGAAAATATAATGTTCATGGACATTTCTCATACATATCACATCTGCTTCCTTTAACACATGTCGTCTGTTCCGTCTGAAAAGATCAGTAATAATGTAACATATTTGCGCTTGAGCCTGTTTCCGGGTGTTTCTCTAAGTGGAACTTGGAACTGTCCCTTCAAGTATAGACAATTCGGCGCAGCATGTACATGATGGTACAAACATAAACAACGAGAATGGTATTAATATGAAAAGTCAGGACCATGAAGTGAAACAGATGAGCGACTGACAGAGCCAAAAAGGCGAGTGAAAAGAAATGAAAGTGAGACAGTAAATGAGACAAATAAAGAGAGACCAGATGGGCCATGAAGAAGTGGATAATGCCTTTGGCGTATAGCACCGGCTTCTGTACATGCATGCAATGAGAGAGGATCATTCAGCAGATGGGGCCTCAGTTTGGAAGTTTCATTTTGGACAGACGCAGTGCAGGCGTATAGAGGCGTTTAGAAAGATGAATCAACAACACTGAGCAAATCTGAAAGAGTAAAGATATTCTGGCTAAAACGAGGAGAGAGTAGGAGGGGATGAGGTAAATTGTGTTCAATCACAAAACTAATGTGCTCCTTACTGAGGCTATTTTTTAGTCAGAGTCGCGGACTAGCAAGTACGCTTGGAACTTGCTCTCAAAGTATTCATTTTAAAACACACCATTTCACACCAATTAAATGTGATGTAGTAGTATTATATTTATTCTTTCGAGGTCAAATTTTTCTGACTATATATATATTAATTAATTGGTGTACCTTATATTCAACCATCCACTTCACTATCAGTTCATATGTATGCTTTTCATTCACCCTTCCAGGCTTTCTTCAAGCTTCTGATGGTTCGCCCTGTTTGTAATGTCATCTGTTGTTTGTTCATGCAAATGCCACCCTATTAGAGCCTTTTTTTTTTTTTTTTTTTTTTAAACAGAACAACGTTGGATAGTAGAGTATTAAATCCCAAAGTGTCAAACTGAAAAAAATATATATATATCAGTCTTATTGTGGAGTTGAGAAGACTGGGCCTTTTTAGCAATGCATTTCACAAAATTAGTATGGTATAGTGGTTCACTCGCCTGAACAGCCTGGGTTCAGTTCCCACTCAGTGTGAATGTGAGTGCGAATGGTTGTCTTTCTCTATACATATTGTATGTGCTCTATGTGGGCAACCAGTCAGTGGTGTACTCTGCCTTTTGCCAGGAGTCAGCTGGGACTGGCTCCGGCTCCCAGCAACCCTGAACAAGATAAGGGGTCTAGAAAAGGGATCAATGGAAAATGTCTTAAAGGCATTACGTAATACAAACATATGACCATTATGTTTATTGTTAGCGTATGTTGTTGTCTTATTTTATTTTATTTCATGTGGCTACAATACCGGCTGCAATTAAAATTCTAGTGGACGTAACGGTCTGTATGTAACGTGCTATAATCACATTATTGGCCCACACATTCATGGAATATACAATCCCAGAGACGTAAATCAGGGGGGGACGTCAGAGAGGGTGCTGCAAACACATAGGCGCACTGAACAGATTTGTGTCACCATACTGGCACAAATAGTCCCAAATATTTAATTTGGGCTTTAAGATGTCCACAAACAGTCAAATCCTTAAAAGATTGAGCTGTTGCCACTATCTTATCTGGGCACAGCTCAAAACAGTGTGTGCATTTAAGTGACACCTCTGTGGCTAAGCCACAATGATATTGTGAGATTTTAATCCAAAATGTTGAATAAATACCCTCAACTACGCCAAGTTCTTATTTCTAATTCACTTTGTGCTCACTGAGCATCCCCAAACTCTCTTCTAACATTTGTGCGGTTAAGTTGGCTAAGCTTGATTGAAAGGTGCATCAGAGGGAGTCCTATCCTTGCTCAGCCAGGGATCCCCTCCACCCCATCCTTTAGCCCCCTCAAGTCCACAGAGGCCATTCACAGCACTCAGTGAGGAAGCCAGGAAAATCAATAAGTGCACTGCTACAATACACTAGCGACAAATTGATTTCATCCAAGGCAATTTCGAACCAAGCAAAACGCACGTGGGTTTGGGCACCCGGGGGTATTTTACTGCACCTTTCCCCGATTAGCCCCTTACGTAGTTAATATATTTGATCCTCTCATACTTTATATGTTATACTGTTTATCGATTAGATCGACCTCTTTACCCATCTCCAGGGAGCTACTGGCAGTTGAACAATGAACTAATTTGACAGCAAAGTCAAAGCCTCTGTGATAAATGAGACAGATGGCGCAAACCCGCCGAAGCACTTGAGGGTAAAAAAAGTTTTGAACTTTGCTGTGAGATGTCAAATGATTGACCCTGATTGACTCTCATAATTCAGACACAGAGAGTGGCTTTGGCACAGCAAGCGACATGATGGAAAAGGGTCGTCTCAACAGAATCACAACTCGACCTGAACTTTGTAAATGAGTCACACAATTTTATCCAGATTTTAATTCAGCTAACAATTCAATGTCATTGATGTTGCTTCTTTGTTGAGGATCATTTATTAAGAGCTGACAGTTATGAAGCTGAATATTGTTTTTGTTTAACTTCTCCAAGTGTCAATTTCTGCAGTTGAACTGCAAATGGTCATCTTAGTAATTACAAATGCTGCTTTCTTGTTCGTCTGAGCCAAAGCAAAGAAGGGAGCTTCACACCCTGAGCTGTCATGATTATGGCAGTAAGCAATACTGTTTTAGTTCTTTACTACAGTATTTCATTTATATTTCATGGGTGCTCCAGCTGACTTATAAACAGCAATACTGTTGACTACATGTGCATGCTATTCTATTCTGCCTACTGATAATAAAAACAGACCACTCATGTTATTTTTTTCTTATTCTCTTTCTTAGTATGTGCAGTATTAGCCTCATAGGTTGATCAGAATAAAAAGCTCAACAGTGAAAACAAAGAGTGAAAGGTAAAGCAGATTCATGCCTTGGTTGTTATGCGCAACTTCCCTCGCACATTATGGCTGGAGGCCACGGATGGCGCATCAAACAGTGGCCTTTCACAGAGTCCAGCCTGAGCTCCCCGAGCACTATAGCATCAGCTTGGCACTGTAATAAAAAGGAGCATCCTGGAAAAATAAAGCTGCCCGTGGTGGTACAAAAAAAGAAATTCCCAAAGTATAGTGGAACAACATGTGAGAAGGAATCCAAGTTGGAACAGAACACTGGAGTTCCACAAACCGCTGCAGGCTGTGCTGTTTCCCCTGACTAGAGGAAAAAAATAAATAAATAAAAAATGAAGTAATCAAATTGTTAAAAAAAAAAAAAACAAAAACAAAAATAATCAGATGTTTATATTAAGGATGCACCGAAATGAAATCTCTTGGCAGGAACCTGAAACTGAAAAAAATTGTTATACGGAGAGGCAGTCGTCTGCAGTCAGACAGCCTTCTCAAAAGCCAGCCTTTGCGGAGTGGGAATTTTGGGCCCGCCACCCAACTCCACTCAGTTTACCGGGGTCGTCGGCGCACACCACCAAGGTGCACTGTGGGTGGCCACGGCACACTGCTACGCCTGGCTGGATCTTTTATTTTACCCCCCTGTAAGTCTAATTTTTCCCCAAGCTCCAAGGCCGTGTCATGCGACATCCCAGTCGTTGTGGCCGGCCAGCAAGCACTCTGGACGGGCTAACCAATGTGAAACCCTGGTCTTCTTGGCTGGATATTTTTTGTCTTTTAAGTCGGAACGGGGCGGGGGCCGACAATGTTTATGAATATGGCCGGGGGGTCGCGGCTGGAAGAATACCCAGGTCAAGGATGGAGGGTTGCGGCCGGACGGGCAACAAAGGGTCAAGTGCCCAGCTCTGGTTGTACTTAAAGGGGCAATGTGTAGAATGTTTTGATTTTTCAATGATCCTTTAAAAAAAAAAAAACTATTCATTTGAACAATATGCAAAAAAGGAGGCACTGTAGTGCGTGTACTTAAAAATGCACGCACTTCTTCCATCGTAGGTTGTTGAATTCTATTAATTGATCACTAGATGGCACTGAATTCTACACATTGTCCTTTTAAATCTAGTTTATTTTACTCCATAATATAGAAAAAAAACAAGGGCCACATTTCTATCCCGACTGTACTAGAGCTCAAACTGTGGTGTTTTTGCAGTGAGAAATACCCACTAATGCTTCCTGATAAAGTTTCGAGTTGTGGCCATTCAACAACAAAACAGTCTCTTCCATGACCGCATGGACTCATAACACCAACAGTGTAAATCAAATCGTTTGAGTCACACTTAGTTTGGCACATGCTTTCTCAACTTTGCCCGGCGGGGACGACGCTTTCGATTTGTCAAGAGCTTCATTTCTTTATGGCTTCTGGGCTTGGAACGTCAAAAGGAAATCCAGCAACAAAAAGGTCCATTGTTCATAAGGACACAGAGCCACCCACAGGTCTTCAAATCAGCTACCACTTTCACAGTCTATTAATGAATGGCTGGGTTTTCCAGACCAATGGTTTGCGAGACACTTAACATTCTCGCAACAGAACACATTGCAGGCAAATGTCACTCACCCGTGAGGTTCCTCAGACCCAACTGACGAAGGCCAAAGTTTCCATCGTGTCTGTAGTTGAGGAAGATTGCAAGTGAGTAGTGGTCCTCATACAACTTAGTCCCTCGGATGATTCGCAAGTTCTCCAACGGCAAGTAGTCGAACTGGTTCAGAGCCACCAGGACATAGCCTGTCACTTCTCGGATCGACTGCAAACAGAATGATGCAAGGCTGTGTTAGTGTCATAGTGATGTAGAATAAATACAAATCTGAAATCTGACCCAATCCGTGCTCTGAATGCTTTGCTTTGAGTTTCTATTGTAGTCTGATTTCATAGATTTTGTGTGAAGTCCTCTTTACTTCTTTTTAGATGCTGGATGGGATGTATGTCTTTTTTGTTCTTTTTTTTTTTTTTTTGCTAAAAGATGTGGCTAGATATTTGTCTTTCACTATTGCTATGTACAATATAGGCTACCTGTGGGATTCCCCTTGGATGACTTGGAGCCTTTCCTGCTCTGAGCTTTTGCCAACTCCCTGTCTGGACTGCTTTCTTCCATTGCGTTAAGACCTCTTTAGGTTAATAGACTTAGAGTGGCATTCTGCCAGCAGCCTTTGTAATTATAAATGTTCCTTTGGCTCAATTTGCGTGATCTTTGCACCTGATTCAAATTTTTGTCTTTTGTTGTTGTTTTATTTGTATGAATGTGTTCAATTATTCAACAGGAAGCATCATTTTGGGAAATAGTGAAGTTCAAAAGTGATGCCCACTCTCATTGATATGGGTCTAAGATGCTTCTTGATTTTTTTTTCACTCCATTTTTTAATTTTGGTTTGATACCTACTATTGAACAGAACACAAAATGTAGTGGGGATCTTTTTTTAAGCTTTACGCCTTCCTTCTGAAAACCAAACAATACTTAAATAACCATATGGCTTAATCAAATGGCTAGAAGTACGGAATGGGGACAATGAACCAGAAAAAAAGTGTCAAAATGGAGAATGGGAGGTGTATGGGGCGCCAGCATGCATCGTATCATTGACAGCATGTGCCTCCGAGGTCACTCTCTACATATTCAATCATGCCAGTGAGTTGAATCAAAGCATCCGAGTCAAGAGTATTTGCTCCAGGGTTGGAGACCGCACTGGAACACGTGCACCGGCACAGGGTTCAGCGCTTGTGTCTCGAATGGGGCCCGGGGTGAGAGCGCTACGAGGGCAGGCATTACTTCACACTTTAAATGTCATTTAGGACTGGGTATAATGTCTGCAGAGACTTTGGCAACAAGCCACCGAGAAGAAGCTGATGTTGAATAAATCAAAGCGACAGGCTGTGCACTCCTCCTCCCATCCGCCATCATGGTTGCTGTCACTAATAGACAGGCGGTCAGATACATCTTTCCACGCTGGCCTGCTGATAATCAACAAGTGTGTGTGTGTGTGTGTGTGTGTGTGTGTGAGTGTGGGTGTGTTTGTGGGTGTGTGAAATGCTATTGCAGCTGATGCACAGAGCTGATATAAGTGCTTAGGAGGCGCTGGCCTAGCGGCATAATCATAGTGGCTGACAGCTGTCAGAGAGCATGGCCATCCAGCAGCAGTCACTAAGCCGCGGCTGCAGCTCTGGCGTCATTGCCCTGCTCATTCCCATTAATTGGAACAGACGGTCCTTAGTCTGGTGACTGTATGTGGATTTAGTTGAAACAATGACAGCAAATATATCTCCATGGCACAAGTGGCCTTGTTTAACCATGGTGGCAGCAGGGTCTGACAGCTTTTATGGGGACCAAAATACTAAGTTTGGCAAGTTGCTACAGACCGAGTTGAGGCCTTAAACTTTGTTTTCGAGTTGATGATAGAAAGAGACAACATTCTCTCAGGAGGAATTAGGAAGAAAGTAGTACAACACATTAGAACAGGATGAGGGTGTACGTTTTGGGCGGAAAAAGTCGCTCTGTCTATGAAGACTTGGTTATAATGACCTCGGAGCCAGATGATAGATACTTCCAGAGATGGATAGTTTCTAGTTTGCTTCTCGAGCACGAACCCAAAAAAAAGAAAAGAAAATTAAAAAGTGCTCATTAAATTTACCCTTAAGGCATTAAAAAAATGGCAGCGAAGCGGCCCAGTGCACAGCTTTATGGGAATAAAAACGCTGCTTTTGGCAAAAGGGTCTACAACTTGTTTTTTATCTTGCAGATGAAACATGTTTTCACAAGAATTCAGCAGGAAATCATGAAAAAAATTGATTTCGTGGGTGAAATAACCTCTGGTGAAAGTCCTTAATCTTCAGTCGAAAAATTCTATTCATTTTAAGCATTGCTTAACCTGTTCAGAATCATAGTAACGGAGACTATCCAAGCTTACTTAGAGTTGAAGTTGGAAAACACCCTGGATTAGTCACAATTGTGAATGAGGCATTGAAAACTACACTACCGACATGTCACTGTGCCATCACAAGCTCTGAGCAAATGTGTAAAAAAACAACAAAAAAAACAAGCTTGCCAAGGAAAACGAGAAAGTCTACAGATATAACGCTTGAGAAATGTATTATACCACGACCCAACTTCACTAAATTAACAGCATTTATGATGACCAAAATCATAATTTGTTTCACTTTTGTTCCAGTAATGGTTAAATCACCGGTATATTACTGTATAAGCACATTACTATTACTTTATTAAGGTATTGTTTGTGTTCAAAACGTTGAAATGTCAAGAGCTCGGGGGAAAAAGAAATAATTTGCATGGTCTCATAAATTCTAAGCCTTGTGTTTTATGGACTAGCTAGTGACTGTTAGTGCTTGGTATTGATAGTGCTTGTGAAGGACAATTTGGAAACCATTAATCCATGGTGTCCATGTAGAACATGCTACTACTTGGCTGTGTTGACAATACATGGGGAAAATACTGAGATTCACATTATATTAAGATATGAAAATATCATTCATGTTTGCCTACGTACTATATTAGACTGTGATAATATGACAACTGCATTTCAAAACTGTATTGGAACAAAAAGTAATTCACTACATACCGTATAAGGATATCCTGCCCCACCCTTGCAAGATACTAGAATAAAATAAACCTAAAATTGGAAGGATTATAATATACACACAGAGGATCGAAGATATTGACATATCTGCCCAGTTATTCAAACCAGAACACTTTGCTAAAATCTTGTAGCGCAACAGCTGAGGCCTGTTCAACAACCAGTTTCACCCTCCCAGGAGGGGCTGCTCTACCCTGAAAGACAACCCAAAATTCTAAGTTCAGAGACTAAGAAAAGCTCCAAGTTCAGTGACCTTGCCTGGGGAGCTGTTCCATATTCTTTTCCATTTAAATCTACCAAAAAGCAAAGGGCGTCACACAGCGGTACGTGTCATGCAATATAGCTACCTTAATGTGGACCTATGTAAGGAAAGATGGCAATTATTTCAGGGCACACACTTCATAAATTTGTTTTTGTCCTTTTTTTTTTTTGTAACTCATTTACACAGGTGATGGTTGAGTTGAGTTATGTTTAAGTGCAGTCTTGCAGAGGGAAACAGGTGTATGCAGTATATAAAGATGACATGCTTGTCATGCGAAATACTTAAAAAAAAAAAAACCAGAATAAACACCGATGTGACTGAAGCCTCTTGCTGAGCCATTGGACACTTTCACTTTCATTAAAAAAAGATCAACCAAACAAGAAACCTCCACACACACACATTACCACATGCATCATATATGCGCTTTGCATACACAGCCTTGTCAAGCAGAAACATGGAATTCAAGAAGGAGTTAATAACCTGCTAAATACTGTATAGCATCACATGCTCTTTTTTTATCCTGAATTTTCACGGTAAAAGTAAACCTCGGTGTAGCGGTATGGAACATACAGATATCTAATCGTATGATCTTGTCGAAGCCCAGGTTTGTCCTTAAACTCATATTCAGTAAGCACCGCTATTGCATATTTTAAAAGCTACTGTATGGTGAAGTGGCATGTGCAACAACATAATATTGACACTGTGTTGTAAGGCAGCCATGCACCCACTTCACACACATGCAACCCTAGAGAGCACCAAAGTCCCAGTAACAGTGAACAAAAGAGAAAGCGAGAGCCAGATTCACTAGATTAAAAGGGATTTCTCCCCCTTCCTGCTCCCCAGGCCGGAGCATTTGTGAACGGAAGTGTGGCAGCGGAACAAACCCCTCACTTGAGTTACTGAGACGTGCCCAGTTTTGAAATCAAATCCTCCAATCCCCAACTTCTAAATGGGATGGAGAAGGAGGGAGGATTGCTGGAGTCAGCAAAGCGAGGAAGGTGAAAGGATGATGAAACAGACAGAGGGATAGAGCGCAGCACACCGCGGAATGATCAGTCAAATGGATCAGAGTCCACATATATTTGAATAAGTAATTAAAGCCATGGCTGTTTTTAGTTCGGAACAAGAAAGAGGGATTGCAGAAGCGTCCGGAGTGGGGTGAAGGATGGCTGGAAGTCTAATGACACAATTAGCATGTGTGAAGAGTACACCCTGAACACGTTAGCATGATTGTTTCATCTCATTCCCATACATATTCTATTAAACTGAAGTAGGGTGCCATTCATTGATAAAATGTTGAGGTTTTTTTCTTAACTTGTTGAACACTTAGGACTAAACTTCAATTCACAAGAACAAAAGTTGTTCTTGAACAAAGTCCTTGTGATTAACATTACAATACGGTGCAAGAGGACGGCGCAATACATTTTATGCCACTCAAAATGACTACCACAAAAATAAGCTTTGCTACATTTTTTTCCCCTATCGATACAATCAGTCAATAGATCAGTCAAAACAAAGCATGATTCTCCCCATCAATTTCAAAGCAGAAGGCAGGTTATGTAGCTGCTGTGCAATATGCTTGCTGTCGTTTCAATTTAGCTGAATTCCGATGAGCCCTTTAATCCATTGCAAATTCTTAGGTTTCTGTTGTGGTTTTAGTACGTTGCGATTAATGCTACTAAATCATCCTGAGAGGTTTCTTACAGTTTTTTTTTTCAATTCATGTGGATAAATAAGGTAATCAAAGTATCAAAAATACCTCTTAGTAAGAATACCACTGCAAACCATAACCATAAGCATTTTGTTAAAATAGCAACTCAAACAATGCCAATCGAAACATTGAATCGTTCTATTTTTAAGGCACAGTCATTCATGCAGCTCTTGTAATGGACGACATTGGATTATAAGGATGTACATGTATATCAGTCATCATTAGTGCAAAGTACTGTACGATGAAGTGCTTCAGACAGCAATATGCAGTGTTGCACGTTAAGCAAGGAAGACTGAAAACTGCAAGATCTAACTCGAAGTTTAATGGCTCTTGGGGCCACATTTATTAGGACAATACCAAGCGTCTGATGTTTTTTGAGGAGCTGCAGTTGTCACTTTATGGATTGCAATGCCAGATAGCAAGCACCATTAATTTCAGCCTCAATTCGTCTTGCGCAGCCCACCTTGAGGAAAGAGATGAAGACTGATTCTGAGATTGAAGGGTGGAGAGACACCACTTCCCATGAGGAAGACTTACAGCTCCATCAGAGCACTTGTAATGAGTGGACCCCTGTTGGGAATTCTGCAAATAGACTAATTTGTAATTGATTCAGTGCATTAATTACCATCCTGGTTATGCCTGTGTCATGGTTAATATTGTGCCAATCTGACGAGGCTAGGAGGCCCCTCTGCAGTGGGACCATTCGGGTGAAGCAGCCATTATTCAATTATGCCCCACATATCGGCAACGAGGCAAGTCTTAATCCGTGAGTAATCACTTTCCTGCACTCCCTAACTACAAGCTGATGTGAGGGAGGGGGCAGAGGGGTGGACCACAGCTCCGTGTAGCCCCTGGTTAGGTCTTTAATCAGGCTTGGGAATCAATTCCCATTGGTGTTTTTATTTTACTACAGTTAGAGAAGAGATATGACAGAACGCAGGTTTCGCAACATTTTTGAATAATTTATTGATCAAAACAATTAAATAGGAAATGTGAATGTGACATTGCAGCTGTGGAGAAACTGTCAATTAAATCATGTACAGTATTTTAATCGTACATTTTTTTTAAAATTCCATTCGCTTTGTTCAAACAGTGAGTGTTTGCGCACATAGCGAATGCTGTTTTTTTTTTCATCAGGGTTCGTTCAACATTCGCAAACAGTTGTAATTGTTAACAGTTTTTCTTGTCGCCCTCACATTTTTAACATGTTCCAAATTTCTTTGCAAAAAGAAAAACGTTTTGCGACCGGAGGTGCAGTAACCACGTTATGCAGTACAAACACCGCCTGCGTTAAACTATCAATCAATCAATCACATTTTATTTATATCGCACTTTTCATACATAAAAATGCAACTCAAAGTGCCTATGTGCTGATTACCAACACAGTTGCTGTCGGGGGACGCAGAATGCACAACTATCTCCCACAGGATGCGTAAAACAAAATTCACACTAATAATTTTCATCTCGGAGGACAGAATCTGCCCTTAATCTGAATGTTATTCATTGTTGGCGATTTCTTAAGATATGAAAGGCTGAGATATTTGTTTTACAATGCTTTTATTTTCGGGAGATAAGAGCTGTAGAGCATATGCATCCTTTGCCATCTTCATATACCATTTATTTCAGCCCCAAGCAAGGGCTTTTCTCGAAGAGAGTTGATTATATGTCCCCTTTTATCACCAGTGGCCTTCTAGTAACATGCATTTGGACGCAACACAACAACAAAAACAGCGCCAATCTCTCTTGGAGTAATGTCACCATTTCATGCACTTTCCTGCACATTTCACTCTGGGAATCGTAAAATGGCCTGAGGCTATGTTAAATAATCTATAGTCCCCGATATTGAGAACAAATACCTCGTGTCTGCACAGGGTAATTTCCCAAAGACATTTACAAACCGAGGTACACCGGACAATGTAAAGCCGTTGAATCATGCTTGAACACAAGACAGATGTTGGTGACATGTTGCAATTCCACCACTATTGAAATCGGTTTTCATTTGTTTTTCAAACCACTCTTTGATTTGCAGCACAACATCTTGGTAATCAGTCATAGATAGATCAAGTCTGATTTCTCAAGATGTGATGATGATTTTGGTACAGAAAGTAATGCACTGGGTTACTTAAAACTAGTTTTTAGTATTAGCCACTGTTGTTTTGGTTGCTGTTTGTTTGTTTAGAAGGATTTGAAAAAATAGTTTTCTTCTTCACAAGTCACAATGGAACCATTCAAATGGCCGCATAATTTCATTGGTAGAGTTCCAGTCCACTAATTGCAACATAAGACATACCAGCAAATCTTTTTGTGACAACAAAATTTTCTATGACGGGTTACTGTGAGAACACGATAGAATAAGATGAATCAGGGTTAATGGTTCCTTCAATATAAATCCCAGTCACACTCGGAGAGTATTTTACTGTGCTTAAAACCATCAAATTGTTAGTCTAGTCAGACACCTTTGTGCAGGTCTGATAGCCACATTAAACTCCTAGCCTTTTAGTCGTCTACTAAGAACTCTTGTGAGACTCTTAACTGTTGCATCGGGAGGGCTATGGCAACACTTAACGGCCCTAACTGCATTATTAGCTTATAAAGTTTGATAGGCCTCCCTGCTCTATAAATTTAGGGGAGACAGAGGAAGAAGCAGTGGGTCTGTTAAGATGAATTGTCAGTTTAATAATGTGTAAAAAAAAAAAACAAAAAAAAACCATGGATCATTGTGTAACGATGTTATGGAATATACGAATATTATTGAGGGTAAACACTCTTCAATCACTAGTAAACAACTAGCCACATATGCATCCATCTGAGGGTTGTGCATAAAGATACAAGGGTGGGATATATTCATATATATATTTTTTTAAAGCCTCTTCCAAAGAGACCCATTCTAAATAATTAAATACATAATTATTTTCTTTCTATTTATGTTAATTTGAACATTTGAACTAACATACATACATACATACATACATCTTAATGAAATCATATAGGAAACAGAAAAATGATGGAAGGGGACAATTTGAATGATTTTGTTCCCGAATATTTTTTTATTTATTTATTTATTTTACTAATAACAAAAGGGCTTGAATCCAAAGTAATAGCGAAAAAGAAACTGCTGCACCTACTTTGTCTACACATTTGGTACATCATACCAAATATATATAAAAATTTAAAAAACGCCTTCTTGTGTTCTTCTTCATTTATTTGTCATTTAGTACTTTTTTGTGAAACACTTTGTGGAAATAAAACAAAAAACGGTTTCGGAATGAGGAAAATGAACAATTTTTGTCTTGCTTCGTGCTGACTGATACCACTTAACACCTTTAAGGCACACTTTATTACATTTCTCAACACAAATGATAAAATGGTAGACAATTAATAGTTAATCGTGACTTGTATCTGTTCACTGCATCTTTGAAGGAATATGGCCTCAGATATTGGGGAGTAGGTGCACTTTACATCTCATGCCAGCAGTTCGGCATTCGTGGAAACATTTTATCAAGATTTTTTTTTAGGTTTAAAAATGAGAGACATAAACAGTATGATGCGGCCTCATCCCGTAACCACAGAGAAACTCTCTAAAATTGAACAAGAAGGTCTTGCTCTCTCCGCAGGGAAACAAAGAATCCATTTTTTGACCCAATTGGCTGCCCTCACGTCTCTGTCTCTTTCTCTCAAACAAACACAAATACAGTACCCCAACACACTTCATCATGAGCCCCATTGTGATTTATTTGGCTGCCAAAGCCATCAGCATTTTTTTAAGAATGAAAACCAATCAAACGCAGCCAATCATGGTTAAATAATAATATAAATTGACATTTAAGAAAGACAGAGGGCTTTTAATATTGCAGAATGAACACAGATGCTCACCGCAGGAGATTTCTTAGAAGTCTAACACGTGTTTACCACGAAATTGGTCATATACTCTATGTTGCGGTACATTATTTTACATACAATATCCCTGGTGCGCTTGTTTCTGAAATACGTCAAGCTCAGTTTCAGGCGGAAAAAAACACGATTGGTCCTTCCAAGAGTAAAAGTGGTTATAGGGAAGACGTGCTCAGACATTTCTGACATAGACTTTGCAATTCCTCACAAATTGTGGATGTTGTCATCTTTTCTATGCTCATTTTTGAATAGATGGAAACTTGGGGTCAAAAATTATGAATATTTAAATGGTTCAAATGGACATTTCCTGTACAAGTATTTCACATCCAGAAGCAGGAGCAGCAGACCGTTCCCTTTGGTATTGTGTCCTTAGGATATGATTTATTTACATGACTCTGGGCTCAATCTTTATGTTGTGCATCCTCTGCCCTCATTTGATATTTTCAGTTTTACCACATACATTGTCAAGGGTTACTTGCACATAGGCCCACATCGTCAGCCCGCTATCTAAAGACGATGTTTCTAACTTCAGTATGCTGAATATAGACATCAATGTTTAAGAGCTGCGTTTTAATTGTTAGAATTAAAGAAGAAAATTTTATATATAGTACTGTATCAGATGTAGAAATCTGGAGTAAAGCATGCCTAGGGTGTATTAAAATAGGGATTTTCACTTGTCTTGCATGGCCCCGCAATGGAGCAGTGATTACTGTATTTTACGTTTCTATTTATGTTTAAAAATACTTGTGATATTCAGTGTGAAACATTTTGAATTCACACAACGCTAAAGCCGTGTGCGCCTTGGACGGAATCTTGGATAGTTTGCCAACAAAAAACTCATCATGGAAGTGTGAAATCCACCAAGCAGTACGGTTTGAATCCATTTGGTAAGCAGAAAGAGATACACCATTCAATCCGGGCCGCACTTTTTTTTTCTTTGTCAGTTCAGTGGACGACCTCCTTGTGATTTGTAGTCCACCTGCTTTGCTTACCCCTGAAGTTGAGACTTGGCATCCAAGCAGAAAATTGACTCAGTAATGGAAATGGGAACACTCGTCCAAATCAACTGTTGCAACTGTAGTGAATGAGAGAGATTGCTTACTAATATAAATAATTACAGATCCATGCCGTCATAGGTTTGGGAGCATGTATAGAATAAACAACTTAAGCCACTGTTGCAGTGATCTCTTAACACTAGTCGTTAACATCGGACGTGGGTAAGCGTCGGATTGCGCCATCTGATTGATGTAGCGGACACCGTCGTGACATCGGACTAACCTAAATGGTGATGAACTGATATATGGCAGTGACAAATGGCAACACTAACATATATATATTTTTTAACTTTTCTTTACTCCACCATTAATATTAGCACATATATTCTATACAGCCATTATCTTTCTCACAAAATTCATATGAAAATGGGGGGAAAAACAAATACAATATTCCAGTCACTAGTGTTTTAAACATGATGACTAAAACGAATGAGTGGAGTTCGCATCCATTCCAGGATAACGGCTGCGATTATGGCTGGAAATAAGTTCTTTATCTCGATTGTATTCGATGTAAGTCTTCCTTCTTAATCATATTCTTTATCTTCTCTTTATCTGAAATGTGTCACCAACAGACAAAGAGCTATCATGATCATAATTTCATATAATCAGCTCCAACCAATGTTTTTCATCCAATTGGAGGAGGACTCACCGTAGAAATGACAACATAAAAGCTTCTCACATCTTCTGTTCTAATAGCTTTTTTGCTTCCTTGTATGGTTAATTTGGAGATGACACAATGCTTTATTTGTAAGACAGATAGAAGCCATTGTTCGCATTATTTCTGCAGAGGTCCTGCCTTGGCTTTGCTAAGGGTTCCATTTTATGCCAGTTACATTTCCTTTGTTCCACAGGCTTGCGTGAAACATATAACCTGGAAAATTATTAAGAGTTAGATTCATATATTAGAAAACCTCAGGGGCACCAATAACATATGCAGTTTGTTTTACCATAGTGATGTGATAGGTTACATACATTTTCCAAAAATTATAGCCACAGAATTATACGAATTTTAAGCAAGACCCTAAGCCCCCAACTCTTTAGTGCTGTAGCTACTCTACTGTGCCAATCCTCCGCTATTGTGCATCATATTAGCATGGTAATGAAAACATGTTCAGTGTGATGATGTTCAGTGGTGGGCCACAATTCCACAAAGAGTCCAAGAACTCAGTATTGAAAGTAATACTTTTTTTTTTATCTTTGAAACTACACAAGTTTCATAGCCTCCAAGTTAATTTGGCTTTCACAGGTCAGCAATTTTGACCACAGCTGCCTGTGAGACCACCCTTAACCCCACTCCATACCGCCAAGCCATTAATTCCCAAAAGCTATGGGTGAGATTGGTTGAAGGCTAATCAACATTAAGCTCTTCTGAGTGTGTTATTATGCAGAAATTGATGGATGGTACAATTAGACCCTGTGTCACTTAGCTAAATGGCTATGTATTCCTAATGAGTTTTTATCCAAACACTGAGTATTTAGTAAAGAGAGAGGAGAAAGCTCAATGCGGGGTGTAAAAAGAAAAGAAAAAAAATGCATTATGGGGTGGTGAGGGAATTGCCGATGTTTTAATGTTGTGACGGTGTAATGTTGTGAAAATTAGCTCAAATCACAGGTGCATTGTGCAACTTTTTTTTAAAAATTATTTTCATCATTGACTTTGCATATGGACGGACTGGGAATGGTCAACACAAAGCAGACAGAGTGAGAAGGAGAGAAAACAAAGGAATTTCAAGGCCAGGTTGACAGTGAGCACATCGTCTTCAAACCAGGCCTAAGGGGGGAGAGCAGACCAATAGTGACCAAAGTTATCATTGAAGTCTCATTACCCTACCAAAGACACAAGGTCCCTTATTGCAATGCACACACACACACAAGCGGGTCTAAATTATTACAGGGAATGATTATATCTCTCATTGAAGTCGTTGTACTCCGATCACTAAGCAAACAATTTTTGAGAGGGAATCCCTAATGTTTGTTACAATATGTTTTTTTGTTTTTTTTAAAGGTGGCACATCCCTCACAATGCATCAGCCTGCAAAAGGAAGCATTTGCAAAGTTTGAAAGGCATCAGTGAATAAGGACCAGTTCCTCTTTTCGATGGATCTCCATTCAGCTTGCAACGATAAGTACTATCACGTTCGACTTTGCGTGAGAAAGTGTCTTGCTTCTAATGTAGTGCTTACTTCAAGACACCTCATATATTGGGCTTGACGCAATGAATAACCACTTCCCTCGTGCAAAGGTAGACATCAGTATTTTCAAGCAGCAGCTCGCCTCAAATGTTTTGGACTGACAAACTTAAAAGAGCAGAAAAATGCATTAGGCAATCTAAAAAAAACAACCTACTGAATATCATCACAAATCACAATCATATGGCACACATATAATGCCACTACATGATACAACCTCTGCTACAATGTCAAAACATTTAATTTGCTCAAAATGGACAAGCAGATACCTCTTGAATTAGAAGACCCTTGAGACCATACAAGGAAGCATTTGATCAGAATTTTGCAAGGCAATGGTATAAAACTTTGGAGTTCAAACAGCGGCAATGACGGCCACATTTTGTCCAACACAGACGCATACTTCTTAAGATCGCTTTTTAGCAAGCATGACAAGACCACATCTGTCCATGCATTTAGCTTAAGTAGCCAACACGGACAGAGATGGAGACCCTACTTAAAGTAAGCAAAATTAAAAGAAGTCTTCAGTTTCACTCGTTTTATAGATGAACCATTAACAGTGGATACCTTTTTTTTTTTACCCTATACTAATTAAGAATGTGTACAAAAATAGCAGCGTGCGGCATGAATCACTCTCACATTATGGCTTTGTCGGGAAAGCATTTACCCTCTGTCAAATACCCAAACTACTTTGTGGTTATACGTCACCTTCTGCCTTCAGTGTGCTTCACCTTTTTGCTTGTGATTTCTCAATGGTCTCGCCTCCCACACCACACTGTCCTCCTCCGTGTCAAATTAAAGTGATGGAAATGAACTTGAGGGGACGCTAATTGCAGTTGTCAATCCAATCTGGGTCAGGGCTGAAAGACAGAGGCTCTCTAGCACTTCATCAGTCTTCATTAATATTGAACGAGTTTGGTGAGTAGCAGGGGGCCAACGTAATCTGCACTCATCTAACAGTGCATCAAAAATTAGGAAGATGGCGAGGGTACCAGTGGTGCCTGGGGGACAAATATGTCAGTCAAGAAGTATGAAGGAAGATGTCAGAGGATGTGAGTGCAAGAACAAATGCGGCTTCCCTAGCTGCAGGAAGCTGCATTTGAAAAGTACTTGATGACATTCACCTTATGAATGCCTACAGATGGCCAAGACATGATTTAAATATCTAAAACATAAATAGTGTTCTCGGAATCTTAATTTTTAATTTTAGAGGACATTTTGAATGATTCTATACCTCCAGCTTTTAGGAACAAGTTGACAGTTTGGGGAAGGACCTTTTCCTTAAGACATTTCTACACCTGATGGTATAACATGAGGTAAATAAAGGCACGCTAGTATGAGGTTGGTGCGGGACAACCTCAGAGCCCTGACCTGTACCTCATCAGATATATTTGGAATGGACCATCCAGGTCCAAAATCATTGAACTCTGTGCTCACTAATTAAATAATTAGGAACTAACAACTTAAAAACTGGATAAACAATTCAACTACCTAACACAAGACTGAGACACCCAACATCCTATATTTAAAATTCTCTCCAGGTGATAAATAATTTACTTAAAATATTCCATGCTTTGGACCCCAGGAGGGTAGCATCTAATCACAGACTTAAGGCTTTTTCACACTGCACTTAGCATAGCGCAGTTTCATTATGTATGTGCTGCCGCATTGTGACAACGCAACGCCATGCCGCGTCGGCTGGGAAATGTTCAATTCAGGCACAGCACCGATGTAAGGACAGAAGGTGCATGCAAAAGGAGATGTGGTGGAAGAGTGATTTCAGAGTGACAACATCAACACCAAGATTTTATTGATGTTGTGCCTACAGTAAAAGGCAGGGAAACCTGTAATTAGCACAGTGTGCCAGTGTTCCAAGTTCTGCAACATGAGACAAATGACCTACCGTAACGTGATAAAGAAGGCACAGCGATGGACATATTTCATCACATTGTATGTATACAACATTGGTTTAAAGTGGTACAAAAACAGTGACTTTAGCATTTTTAACAATATTAGCTTCAAATATAGTCTAGCATACCTACACATGCTTCACTTGTATCATATTTTCTCTTCCTCAATCAAAAAAAGGTATTTTTGTTGTAACTACTTTTTACGTCCACACCAGCAGGAAAAGACACAAGGTAGGTAGGTACAGGCACAAGGTACCTGTTTGGTAGCTTAGCAACATTTTTTTTTTTTTTTTTAAATTTTTTTTTTTTTTTAAGCTTTACCTCAAACCACACTGTGTGCTTCTGTTCATTGGTGCGCTGGAGTGGTTCCATCGGCAACTCTATGATAGCTGGATCAAGGGAAGGGTCAAGTTCACATAATTGCCACTGAGTGCCATATAAAAAGAATACAACATAAGTGGGGCCTATTCTCTAGCTTCAATGATTCATTCCAGTGAGGGAGCAAACATGTCTAGTATCCATATCCAGTAGTATTACAATTTGTATTTGTTGTATTTATTTACTGTATGGCTCTACAAAAAAATGGTCTGTTCACTGTTTGTGCACACTTATAAGCTATAATGTACATGATATATATTATGCCATACAGGAGATCTATCTGTGTTGGTGTGAATTCCCAAATTAAAAAAAAAACATGGGAGGCACGGTGATCGACTGGTTAGCACGTCCGCCTCACAGTTCAGAGGTCGTGGGTTCGATCCCGGCTTCCCGGCTCCGGCCTCCCTGTGTGGAGTTTGCATGAACTCCCCGTGCCTGCGTGGGTTTTCTCCGGGTACTTCGGTTTCCTCCCACATTCCAAAAACATGCATGATAAGTTGATTGGACTCTCTAAATTGCCCCTAGGTGTGATTGTGAGTGTGGATGTTTGTCTCTGTGTGCCCTGCAATTGGCTGGCAACCAATTCAGGGTGTCCCCCGCCTACTGCCCAAAGACAGCTGGGATAGGCTCCAGCAAGCCCGCGACCCTTGTGAGGATAAGCGGTATTGATAATGGATGGATGAAAAAAAAAACATGAATACTAATCATTTATATACTATCAGTGTTTAATAAATGCATGAGCACACCTCTCAGTGTAAGGTTTATTCTACAACAGCCCTAAATTAACAGCATTGGAAATTACTGGGTAATACGTCAGTATGTCGAAGCTTTTTCACTTTAACATTTTAATGGTAAAATTATATTATGATTGCTATTCAATTTTTGAATTCACTGTTTCCTTTTTTGGGGCGGTTGTAGGGGGGTGCTCGTTTAGGTGTTGAATGAATGTTAGGCTTTTTTTTTTTTACTCGAGAAGCCCAGTGATCTGGCTGAAATTGTAAGTAAAAAAGGTGAATGGAGTTAGACTTTCCTTATTCTAATTCAAAGTACTGTAAAATGTGAAGATCTCGTTAAAATTCAAAGAATATGCAATACAGCACTACATGATACTGGATGGTCTCTTGTTTTAAATATTATTTCAAATTATTCCAATAGTAAGGCCACTGTATATTGGCATTACTCAATTCTTTTATAGACTTGCAATGACACCCAGGATTATTAAAATTTAACAGGACAAACGCAAGGATAAGGAAGGAGAAAGGAATTGGGTCACAGTAAGTGCTAGACTTGTCTTAAATGATAATACAGTACATGACCTGATTATTATTATTTTCTTAACATTATGTGAAAACGTAACATAGATAAAAATGCTTGGTGCAGATATAAAACATGTCCCTGTGTCAAGATACCCATTTGTTCTGCACAACAGCGGTGACAAACTGTGTGCTGGCACTGCGCTCATCAATGCATTAATACACAGAGAAAAATTACATGTTTACTAATGTTTGCAAGGGATGACGAATAATCTAATCTAACTGTGGCTCCCTCCTGAGACCAGCAAGGGCAAGGAGAAGGAAACATGAATATTTCATATGCCCAGATCTGCTTTGGAGCACATGCAGAAAGTGACAAGTGGGAAAAGAGACACCCAAGTGTGTGTTTACCACTTTTGGTGTTCTGTTCATCAAACAGTGATGAATAGTAATGAAAAATTCAAATGTCACAATAGAATGCTAAACTGTAAAGTTTCATCTCTAAATGCAGACGAGGATGCTAAAGCATGTGATCATAATACGGTACATTATATCTATAATTAACATTATGGGAAAAGAGTCACTCGATAATATCTGTAGTTAAAACTCACTGCTGTGGATATTTAACTGCATCTATTGAAAGCAGGCTGAAAACCTCAGCGCTGCAATGTTGTTATTAATCAAAGAGCGAGCGTTGATTCATCTACTGCGGAGGTAGTTTGGAAGATGGACTCTGTTTACTGGTAAAAGCTGTTTGGGGGGTAGTGAGAGGCAGCCATCCATCTTTGGTATATCTTTAAAAAAGGAGCCCGGGCATCAGTTTCAATCACCTTCAAGACACAACGAGTATGCATGCTGCTTCACGTTAGCTACTTCTCCTCTACCTCAAGGTAAGGTCTCATCTACCCTGGGGAGCCATGTTATTACTTTTTGTGTAATAATAATAATAACATTCCTAAAGATACACTGAACCTTGCCCTCCCTCTCCCCTGTTGCCTGGCACCCTATCTTCTTAATTAGCATGTTCAATTAACCCAAGTTAATTGCAGACGATGAAAAGGTGCAGAAACCTTGTAAGACTGTGCCAGAGGGAGTCATTTTGTAAATGAATGCTACATTGTGCGAAAGGTAAGCAGGTGTGAAGTGGATTGAGTTCTTATACCATCTGAAATTACAGAACGATATCTATGGTGAAACACAATCTTTGTTCACGTCTCCCAGAGGAAATGGTAGGAATCTCAGTATGTTTACTGAATGTCCATTCACTGTGAGGGATACATTACAGACCCACCCGCTATAGGTGAAAATCCACAATATAGAGCAACTAGGGATGCACTGATACCAAAAGAAATCACCGGTACTGTATATAAAATACCACATCCACAGGCTGACGTAACATTTTATGGGTGTGAGTAGCTGGGCGTGAGCTTTGGCTGAGAGCAGCTCACATTTTAGTTATGTTGCCAAAAGCATCGCGTGCCGGGCTCTTCTCTGTGTCCTTCTCACATCATCACCATCCATGTTTCTAACCTGTGCCTCTTTGTCTTTCGATTGCTCCTCCACGGCTGATCTCCATGTGGGGTGAGGCCAAGAATGGTGGTGTTGGGAGCACAACACTACCGTCAGTGTTGTTCATGAAAGAGTTGAATGAACTAAAGTTCATGAAGTCCTTCATGTTTTTGGCGAATGGGAACTGAACGTAGAGTATTTTTGCTTCACGAACGTTTCGGTGAACAAGCTTAATCTGGGGCCAATGAAGGTTTTTTTAAATGGCAGTTAATTTTTGTCCAAGAGCACCAGGTTTTCTCTTGTTCACCTACAAGGAGAAAACCCGGCTAGAGACACTGTAAACGAGCCTTCATTAGACGCAAAAGGCCATTACTTGGCAGACCCGGCCAACAATAGTTTCATGGCGGATACGTTATCAAAATGCGATACTTGCTCAGTGCACAGACTTATATATGTCCGTATATATGTCCAAATTTATATAAGTTTGTGGCTTGGAGGGGAGAAAAAAAAGCACGATGATGCACAGAAACTCTATGAGAAGCTATTCATCTTGGAATTGGTTGGCTCTTTTTCAAAACACCTATGGTTTTTTTTGTTGTTATTTTGACTCATTTTACCTAGCTTGTTGGCTTACTTTTTTACTGTCTTGCAAACCTAAATAAGAGTTTTGACAGAGGCACGGGCGGCTGGACCTGATTTTCAAAAAAACTTCTTTCAGACTGTGACGAACAATAAAATAGTGTTTGTTCATTCGCTCTCTGCAGGTCAGTAGTGAAATGGCTTGAGGCCCGGTACCGATCAAGGGTGTGATGGTTCATGATCCCTGATCTGAATTACTGAGGCTGATTACAACTGCAGGGGTCTAATAGCTACACTCAATCATACATTATGCACTTAATCTCTCTCTTGTACTTTGTATCACGGTTTGTGCTCCATCAGTATATGACTATTCTGTTCACCAATCAACCTTTTGTTTGGATGTTAAAGTTCAATCACAGCTGAACTGTATGTTATTGCTCTAAGGCACACAATGTGACTATGGTAGGGGACTAACTCCATTGCAAAGCCCAGGTGATTCATAAAGTAATACTGGCCTAAAAATGCAGTCAGTACGTACAGTGTACCACCAAGGGAGCGCTTCAGCCCCCCTGAAGGGCTCAGAGCTGACATCACCCTTCGCCACAGTTGCATGTGTGTCCATCAAAACAAAGTGGTACATTGAAGTGGGAGATGATTCAGCATCAAAGCACATCAACTATAACTATGAGCCAGGGTTTAAGTTTGTTTGTTCAGTTTAAAAAAGGACAATGGGCAAGAGTGGCACATTTTCTTTCCCCATGAAATGCATAGTTCTTATTTAGCAATGGTAAAAAGCAACTGACAAGGCACAAGCTATTGCAATGCATTCTTATCAAATAAATGTTGCTCAAAAGTGATATAATTGTATTTTAACTATTAATAAACCCAAAATACTAATAAATGAGATTTTTATGAAGTGGCATCATTTGTCGAAACAAATTATATTGTATTGGAGTACCTAATGTTGTGGCCTGTGAGTATACAGTGTACATAGTAGCCGCATGGCTGCTAGTCCCGTCAAAATGGTTCAACCCAAAAGAACCAAGATGCCAGTATTGGTCAGCTTCTTTCATTTTAGCCATTCATTTATGCAAGTAGATGCATAATACATTTGAGAAAAATAATGCACAAAATATGACCACTTCAGGCATACGTCGAAGTGTCTGCTTTCTAGTCCTTACTCTGAGGAAAGTGAGGTCTCGACTGCGATCGATGCTTGTGATTTCGAGGTTGCCCATTACGACTTCACAACTCTCGTAGTACTTCCTCAAGGTGCGATACTGCTGCTCCAGGTCTGACAGCGTACTCAGCTTGTTTTCTGTGCCAGCACATACTGGGGAAACAAAGAGTGACATAACAGTGTTACTTCAGTTATATCAGTGTAGTTATGTAGCCTATGAAGTTTGTACGTTTGTTTGTTTTAAAAGGCAGGTTCAAGATGCTATAAAACTTCATCTGAGCTATTTTTTTGTTTGAAAGCAATACAACATAAATGAAGAATCCAAACACATCCACACCGCATGACAACAATCCATATTCCAAATCACCTGCCGAGCATCTAGTTTAAATGTAGAGTACTCAGACACTTTTTATAAACGTGTATTGTATATATTCTAGGATAGGCAGGCTCAAGATCATCCATATTATCAGTCTTCTTCTTCAGGCCACAAACTAGTTGAGATTGAATGGAAGGCACCACAGCTGGTTGCACCCAAGTACTGCACTCTTTTTCTGCCTCAACCATATCAACATGCGATTAATCAACAATCACGTCCACACAATCAACATAATTCTCTTCGGCTGATCATTTGAACCTCGTACCTATTACATGCCATATGATGTTGAGCAAGCAGGCCTTTTCAATAAAGATCAAACATAGTTTGCATTCTTGCCTCTCTCAGCATTTGGACAACTATTTGTTATGACAATCTATAAAAACAAATTGAATTGCTTCTCAGTTGCTCCAAATCTATGCAGAACTCTTCCAATGTGACCTAGATAATACCCATACGAGGCACTAGTGATTAGCTTGGTTGCACATAGCATAATGTGCTGCTCAGGAATGATATATGGCAGATCTGGGTGTTTTCAATAACAGCTGAAGGAAGGTGGGGGTAGGGGGCCATAAAGTGAGGATAGGTATAATAAACTGTTATTGCACCCTTGGGGCAGGCTACTGAGATCAGAGAAGAAGGATATCACAGTGTGATGTCTGGTTGAATCAACTTTTTTTTTTTTATTAACTATTTTCTTCTTCATGTATAGTTTCTGCAAGTCTACTTGTCTTTGAAACCTGGGCTGAATTAAGCGCATTTGAAAGTGATTAAAAAGACAAAAAGCAAAAAAGCATGTACAGTATATCCGATTTCAAATGTGAGGATCGTTTGAGGCTGAGATGATCAGGTCCTGGCTGCCAAATGAACCACAACAAAACCATCTGGGTTATGTGAGGCATATTTTCAGAAAGTGTGAACTGTTGCAGGTTTACTACAGGGATCCTTCTTGTGATATGTCATTGCATATGTCTGTATGTGGAGACCTGCTGTAAATAATAGACCTCAGCATGTATTTCCTCCTTCTCACTGCATGATTGAATCCATTTGTCTCCAGATCTATCTCACTGGAAGTTTGCATAAAATAGCCAGTCGTCTTTGTATCGGTGTGATCTGCCCATCACTGTGGAGGCACAATTCAGGAGGCACAAATATATTTATGTAACTAATGACAAAATAAAAGCCTTATGTAGAATGCATATCTATATAAATTTATTTGGCCTTGAAAGGATTCTCATTTGCTCTCTATAATGCATTAATACAGACTACCCGTGTAAAAGACTTCCTTGATAAGTGATGGGATGCCAAAGCAACTCTACAGAGCTAAATTTAGCCATTTGGCTGTACTTTTTATCTTTAAAATGGAACTGAACTCAACTTAGTCAGAATACCATGTTTAGGATAGTGGGGCCGCATAGAGCGTATTATTGTAAAGAAAATTGACTTCCACTTTAACACTTAAGGAGTGTCCTCTTGCGGAACATCAATTATGATTTAAAACAACGACTATGTTTTCACAATGCCACGCTATTTCTGCAAAATTCAAAATTCTGATATGTTTTGCATTCAAATTGGAATTTTCTATGTAATGTAAAAATATTAGCAAATGGATTTGGTAAAGGAACTAACTTATAAACGTTTCAAATAATACTCTCTAAGTCCGCATGTGAAATGGTAGGAAGGAAAGATGGGTGAATGGCTGAGCGAGTATTTTGTAATCCAGCCATTTTTTTAAATTTTTTTTTTAGCAAAGCTAGGCTCATACATTGTATTGACTGGCTGTGCAATGAGCTCCAACCCAAATCATTTGATTGGGTTCAAACAAAGCAACAAACTACTATGCCGTTAATTAACATCGCCAAGCCTGTGAGCTTCTGAGATTTAAAGGGCTTTGCTATAGGAAGGCAGATTACAGTCAGTCCCAAAAGCAACGACCGACTGAAATTACAGATGTCATTTTGTCAGGTAAACACACTTAATATTTTTACAAAGGTGGATGAATACGAGGAGTGGGAATGGAATTTCTAAGGTCAGAGCAGTCCTTAGTCTAATAACCCAGCTGAGCTTGTGTGAGTAAGTGTGAGTTACAAGGCACTAATACTGATGCTAATCATGGCCTACATTACAGTCCATCTGCTGTGCACTTTAAAATTCATCTGAAACAATAACTAGCTGAGAGGCTTTCATAACTATTACACTCTAGCTTCCGGTCACCAACCGGCAATGTTGTCACTGCCTCCATATGGTTCGCCATTAATTCACATTTACGCTTGATGGGTCATATAACCTCCCCAGAGGAAATGTGCCACTGAAGAGAAACCTTGTTTGAAGAACTTCATCGTATTGCATATACTTTGGCGGAAGTGAAGTCAATTTTTGACGTTTGTGGTCTGTGCAAAAGATGCAGCGAAATAGCTGCCCAACCATACATGCAGCAAACTTGTCAGGAATCAGAATTTACTTTTATTTTATTTTACAAACTCAGCAAATCAGACAGCAGGAAAACCTATCACTGATTAAAATTGTGTCAAGGAGAGTTAAATGGTAATGTGTTGGAAAAAAATAGTCTGTCCCTGAGTTTGAATACCCAACTACCAGCTGTTGATATCACAACATCAACAGTTATTATTCAACCACCGGAGAGTAAAATGAATTGATATAACAAAGAAATGTGGTGACGTGCATAAGAAGCTATTATTTTGGTTTGTTTTGAAAGGGATATGCGTGAGCTTGTGTGTATGTATGTGTCTGGCAAGTCTGTTACACGGGTGCTTGTTAAATTGTTTTGAGCTATTTTGCTATTTTGCAGTAAACCTGCTAATGAACGTGATTGGTTAGCTGTTAGCTCATACTGCAATCCAAACTCACACGAGCCGCAAAGAGTGCATCTGTACATAACATTGATATCGAAACAAATAACAAACATTCAAACCCTTGAGGCTTAACGCCCGGAAGCAGTTGGAATCCCATCAAATTGATCGTTCTCGACCTCAGAGATTGTGCTGTGCACTGAAATTACAGTACCCTGTCTCTTAGTAAATCATCACATTCCTGAAATAATGGCACTAAAGTCATTTTTTCAGAATGTGTTATGATCTTAAATTGATTGAAAAAGAGAACTCTGTCATTGGGTTTTTATTTTGGAGTTAAATAAAGCTTTCGATTGATCGACAAGAGGAGCGGATTTATAATGTAAAGTCTACCTCATATGTTATATACTTTTTGTATTGTTTCTGCAATAATTACAAACTTGATTCTATTATTCTATTATGATCTATTCTATTCTATTGTATGTTTTTTCCCCCCATTTCTCATATTGGCCTTATCTCAGAGCTCCCAATTCAGTATAAACCACAATCATGTCACGAGTTACAATACCTGCCATGGATGAACCTTTAAATTGCTACTATTGAAATGCCTAATGAGAGAGTGTAAGGTACTCCATGGCTTGCTAATATGCGGGCTATCCATCTCCATAAGCACTGCCTGAAGGGAGGGTCTAAATGGCTTTAATAGCACATATAAGCATGGACATGAGCTTTTCTATGCAGCCCAAGCCTTATTAGCTTTCATACACATAGTCAGATTCGCTGCACGGACTATCTCTTCTTGTACAATTGGCCATGGAGCAGTTTTGCTGGGCCAGTTGTGTTTAATGCACAATGCTGAAAGGCTCCTCAAGGGTACTTGTCAAGGGTCTGTGCGTGTTTCTCATACACACATCGCAAGTCCCGCCAGTCTGGGGATTGGAGCGAGTGACCCACCCCAGCCACGTCTAAACCTGTCTCTCTCGCCCCTGGGCTTATGCCACAGTTTCCCCTTGTTTTTGTTTTCTTATGCATTGAGAAGGCATTGTATCAATTAAGCCAGAAGGCCAGATATCCTTTATGCCTCCAGCCTACACCGGCTTCCAGCTCTCACGTGTGTTCCTCGCCATGAATCTTAATGTGGTACCCAAACTGTTTCCATCAATTATGTTGGCTGCTACTGCTAACTTTTACCCTGGCTCTCATTTTTCCCCATTAAACAAGTGCTTTTCCTCTCTTTGCTGCAACACAATTGCTTTGCTCGCTTAGACAAGAAATTATTTCTCAGCAGGCTCCCGGCCCTTCTGCTTAACACCCTATGAATGAATGCCTGAGGGATTTTCCTGCTTTTACTGCTACATATGTACATGTATGTATGTGTAATTCTCTGTGTGAGTGAATGGTGTTTTTCAGTTGTGAATGTATACACAAGGCAAGGATAAACTAAATACTAAGGAAGCAAATTCAAATGAATTTAATGAGAAATGCATGTAAGTAATAATTTGCTAGGTTCAGTGTTTGTTATATTTTTGATCATAAAAGTTTTCAACTTTTTCAATTCATATCATGAGCAACTTTTAAAACAGGGCAACTTACTATGAAAGAATATTAAGACTGCACTGAAAAGAAAAAAAACACACTATATAATGCATGGATGGAAATATTCTATATTTTAAGTCATTTTATGGTCATTTCATATCAATGCCTGAAGAATTTGGCACAGGGGTGATGTAATAGAAAGGTGACTGTTGTCACTAGTTCGTGATTTTTTTTTTTTTTTTTTTTTTTTTTTTTAATCGCAGTACAATATAAATACACCACATCATTATATGCCACAGCTCTAATGTCATTCATGCCGTAGTAGTTTATGCACACTGCAGACAGGAATGAAAACATAACTCTGCCGCAGATGTAATTTAAAATAGAATTGTGTGCTATTGCGCAAATGAAATGTCTGTCAGTCATTTTTCAGCTCGTCAGATTGTGACATAATTTGCCATACAAGAGAATGCTTGTTACATTCTGAAGCCGTGCGTGAAGGTGTCTGCATGATAAGACAATTTATTCCATTAACCCAGTGGAACACTCTGACAAGCAGTCAGGTTAAATGTTCACGTGTAAGACATCAAGATGACAGGAGAACACAGCTGGAGACATTTGATTGTCCCACCATGTCATTCTTATCTCTTTTGTCTAAACACTCTATAATTAGATTTACAAACCATTTACATTGTCTTTCCGTATTAGAAATGGGATTTTCACAGAAATAGTCACTTAAATTATGTAAGAAAGCTGAACAAAGGTTGAATTGGTGTTTGAATTAAAATGCATAGAAGGTCCGTTTTAAGCAAATTCCCCTGGACAGTTCCTTTATTGAAACAGTGACTGTGTTTGCATGCACAAATTTCCCAGGTAACTGAAATAGTTTGTTCATTGAACTTCCTCACACTTCTCTGTAAAGTTCCAGTTTACATGCAATGGTTGCAATTAGATCTTCGGCCAAACCATGTCCATCTCCACTACATCATATTGCAATGAGGAGGACATTAGTAACACAGCCACTTAAGATGAACTGTTAAAAACCACTGATATGTGGGGAAAAAAATAAAATAATAACAATTAACTATACCTCAGAGCTATAGCAGCAGAGCTCTATAAGGTCTGACATCATGAAAACATTTTTTATTTGACCAGTGTTGCACATTGAGTGTCATTTAACTGCAACTGCGCCATTGTGCAGATGGGTGGTAATGTATCAGAAACAGATGGATGTCACTAGTAAAACCACCAAAGAAGAAGAGACATACTGTTCTGATGAAATTGTCTTCCCTGATGCAAATTTGTTGGACACGTTTGTGAATTTTCAATTTTCAAATTTTCCTTTGGAACCAAGCATGTCCAATTTTTCGGAAAAATGTTTTTGGCCAGAGATGTCTTGTAAAATAAACAAGCATTCAAAGGCGATGTGGCAACAAGGGGACTCAAGAGTGCATATGCAACAGTGCAGATAATAAGAGACAGTTAAAAAGTTAGAATTGGTGTTACTGCTGAGATGCAGCAATTTGTCAGGTCTGAAAGTGGTAGACCTCCTGAAATGCAGTACACCACTACTGGCAAGGGATCACTGGACTATAAAGAGTATATATATATAGACCGGTATAGGAAAAAAAATAACTAGGAGGCTTGAATGTTCTGATTTTGGCTGTAAAATGTTTCAATGAAATGGCTCAAGATGATGTTCAATTACCATTTACAGGGTGACATTTAGATAAGTTAACTTTGATTAATTTTGCTGTTGAACTGTACACACATGCCCTTTTATTATATTTGATTTAATACCAAATAGGGATCCTGTATTTGTATTTAGTGTGTTAATATAATAGCAGAAGAACAATAAAATGCACATGAATACATCACAGAAAATGTGCTAATTTTATGACTAATTAAATTAAAAATATCTATTACCGTTGATGCTTCAATAGATTAAACTCATCACAGGCAAGGCTGAGCGATCCACCGTGGATGGCAGAGACTAAATTCTATGTTGCTTGAAATCTGTGTTCTTATTAGGAGGAGAAAACTACAAATACAGGTTGTAATGCAATATCAGACCCGGAAATAACGAAATGTCAGAAGGCAACTGTAGTGAGGAAAAGTGAAGTGTGATTTCTCTGGCTGAATCAGTGTAGGCCGCAGTGATATAGTACACACTGCATCATACTGAGAGATGTTTCTAATATTTAGTCTTCTGTGTAGCTATATACAGTAAAATCAGCAAAATATTAGAAACAACTCAGCAAAAAGTAGTTTCATCCTACACTACTGCAAACTACAGCAACAACAACAAACAGTGTAAATAAAAAAACCAACAACAACAACAAATAAACACATTGTTTTCATCTTTGAAAAAGCAAACATTTTCATACACCTCTTGTAGTGAATCTCGGCAATGTACTTATTGTGGCCAGTCACTGTACAATATATTCTCCTTCAGTCTCTAAACATTTAATTGTTAACGCTTTACTTGGTAGATGGCTGATGCAGAGGCAGATTATTTAGAAACATACAGCTTTCCTAATTACACCAATTTATACACAGTGCTGTATGCTACTGTGCAGTTTTAATTACGGTAGCTATGAGACATGCAACAGCATGTGAGTACGCAAAGGATGGAAAGAGGAGCTAAAATGTGCAAATGATTAATTCTCGCAAGTCTGGACTCTTAGCAACACAGTGACTTGCACATACAAGCCATCCGCCTGTGGAATTGAATTAGCAGAGCATTTACATGCCTTTCAAGCAAGTTCAATTGTTTGTAAAGTAAGTGCATAAACGAATCTTGCAGGCCGTTCTTTGCTTCTACTAACACTAGAAGTAGCCGGCCAATATGAGCTTACTATTAATTTTCCCGAGCAACAGTCAAGGGATTAGTTAAGCTCTCCTGTGGAAAGGTGTTTGGCAGCCCCACTGATCTGCGACGACTTAGAAGGCTTACTGAACATTAGCGTGCATGATCTAACTTTCCTTCTGGCTGTCAAGACCCAATGATTCTCCATTTGGATCTTTTTTCTTTTTTTTTCCCCAAAACACAACATGAATATCTCAGTCCAAGGAGCACAGAGAGAATGAAAATGTCATCAAGTTGAAATGGATTCTCAATAAAACCTGGTGGCATAGTACAACGCATTTAAAATCTTGATTGATTTTGAAAATCTTTGGCATCATTCATCATACAAAGCTACAGATTGCAAAGATTATTTTGCCACGGTTGTCGACAGGCTTGAACTAAATGATGGCTATGTTTAAGGGGGAAATACTGTTGGCAGTGTTGGACCTGAAAATAATTTGCAGGAGCCAGACAACCACATACAGTAAAAGCTTTTTCAGCATATTCAAACATTAAATTGGCTAACACTGATTTAGTAGGTGATGTTATGGAAGGCATGGATTTTGGAAAACCTTGTATTGAATACGCAGCACTTCTGAGAGAATATACAACAAAGGACACCCCCCCCAAAACAACCTTCATACTTACAGAACATATCCAAGGTAGTCAGTTACAGTATATTGCATCAATGCGGTTGATTTTAGCTATCTAAGGACAGAAAAAGTATTATGGTTTTAAAATGTTGAGGGTCTGGATATTTGTAGGAATGTGTTTTTTTGCAAAAATATGTTTTATGAACCCTTCACTAGTCTAAACCATTCTGATTAATATTGTGTTTGTGGAATATGAGATAAGCAGCTAAATCCACTTGTTTTTAGCCATCTAATTTTGTCACTTCTGTCAACTGAAAATTAAATCACAGTTACTCAGGGCTCAGGTAACAACCAATCATGGCTCAGCGTCAGAAAACAGGGCAGCCGAGGAAAACCTTTGGGTTGACTTTAAGTGCTTTAAGTTCTTGTTCATTGTGAATTTCTCTAAAAAAATCTCTCAAGACCACATGTTCATCAAACTTTTCTTTTGGTTGTTTTGTTTTTCGGTACAAAGTTAAGTTTCATTCCTTTGTGATTACATTATCACCACAAAATGTGTTAATTGAGGTGTGACTCAATCATCTAATCACAATGCACCTCTTCCTTACGTTGTTTTCCAACCTGCTTATCACCACTGGACTGCAGTGTTAACTCAACACTTATTGAAGGTGAGCAAGGAAGGTGATCAATTCTCTCCCTCATCAACAGTCAATAACAGCCCAATAGCAAGAACAGAAGAGGAGGGAACTTAGCTGATGACTGAAGATAGCTTGTCACACTTGATTCTCTTTTAATGGCTTGCTAACCTGGGGCCTTCTGATAATATTGGACGAGTAGATGACGCTTAAATCAAGGACAATGACATGCACGTGCATGATGTTTTTAAGTTGGAGCTGACATTAACTGAACCAATTATCAATTTGGAAATGGTCAGTGTGTGTGCATTAATGTGTCATTAATGTGTCATGTACGGAAGGTGAGCTTCATGGAGATCTGCTTGTATTTATTTTTATTTATTTGGTTACATTGCAAACTTGAGAGTACAGTAACTTTCCTTGTGACTCAGAGACGCAGATCACTGTAGTCAATAACTTACCTCAGGAGACCAGCCTATTGCATTGCATGCATGTTTGACGATTACACACGTTTTTTGACAGTGGCATAGCTTCTATCATTTTGCTAATGTGGCGCACCAAAACAGATGAAATTACACAATTAAGATAAGGTTATTGGCCGTTTAATTCATAAACATGGGAACGATTATTTCCACTGCCCGCCACGATGACGGTCAAATAATGTAGTAGTGATGTGGCGATGTGTATTATAACAAGTGAATTTCATTTGCGTATCTGATCTTAATATCCGATCAGCATGTCTCCCTTCAGTAAACATTTCCATGTGCACATACGAGCGCCCCAGCGCTATTCCAATTTAATTTGTGTCCTGTCCTCTCACCCACACTCATGTTCGCCCATCACATATGCTTGGGTTACATAAAACAGATGCAATGTTTGTCATCCTCCCGTCACTTTCTGTCTTTAGTAAGACGATCAACATCAACAACCTGACCAAGTCAACATATTTCTTGGGAAACAATGCTTTTTTTTTTTTTCATCCAAGAACAAACAGTAAATAGTACCTCTGCTTCAGCAGTATGCAGCACACTCTGAACTAACATAAAAGCATTACTGTCTATACGGAGCAATGTTGACTTTCCAAATGACTCCAGATTATGGTGGATATTTTGGTATGAACTGACTGATTCGGAAAATTGTGCACGGAGGACAAAATTAGACAACGCTGTGGAATTGACATTTAGATCACACTCCAGTGTTTCGTCTCATCAAATTGTCCAGTAATACCTCTCAAATTGGAAGTCAACTTTTTTGTTCGAGGACATGATAAATGTTAATAATAATTCGGTTCAGGGGTCATTTTGCCGCAAAGTAATGTGAATCATACAGTTATATGGTACGACTTCAGGAGTTCTATTGGAATTTTATAACTATATTATTGCCGTTGGGATCACTCAGAAATACAGGTTTGCATTCAAAACTGCTTTTAGTAGATCTACTCTTAATTAGAAGTAAGTGCTAGTAAATCGTTGGAAATCCTTTTTTTATGCAGTAGTTTTTAATAGGAGTAGACCAAGTAAAGGCTCAGCATTTTGACACTTGTTTTTTTTTTAATGTATTTATCAGTATTTTTTTTTTTTTATCTGACAGATAAGAGATGAATTTAAAACTCGGTTATTTTGCCTCTGATAATGAGCAAAATAAGAATTTCATTGCTCTGTTCTACTATTGTGTTTTTACTGTGCAAATGACAAATCATCTTTCATCTTGAATAAGACATGCTGCTGCGCCTGCGAGTGCCCTGGGAATTCTTTCTGGTGGAATTTTAAAACAATATGATTGTTCCTATTGTCTACGATAAAATCAAATTAAATAAAATAAAATTATTCCGTTATGTAGTGTGTTCATGTGATGCTGACATACCATGGTCGCGCTTTATGGAATAAGCAGATGTCTTGTGAATATTTTGTATTTCTTTATAGTCATTGTTGAGTTTCAATGGTCAAAATAAAATTCCAGGGTTAGGGTCAGCTTGAACTCTTAATGATGAATCCATTTCTAAATTGTATACAATTGTACATTGTACTCATAAAAACAAATAAATATTTGTGTGACCCATCCCAAGACCATGACCTTTTTGTTTTCTATGATGACATCCAATTTCGTAATTTTTATACAGTACTTACATTTACTATGGGCATTTTTCTTGGGAGGACAGCGTCCCAGTGTGTGTGGAATGAGCGAAAAATGTCCTGGCAGAGGGCGCAAGACAAACACGCACACGCACTGATGCAAGACAAAGAGCTTGTTGAGCAATAACTGCTCTACAGCACGTACAAGTTATGCTTCCTGACACATAATTTGATTTTAATGAACAACAAGTCACAATGAATAAAGCTCAAAAAGCCTTTTTCCATCAGTGTCCATCTGCATAGCATAGCTAATAATAAAGTGCTTTGCAAACAGCACCTGAGCGTGGAGAGAAGGATGAGTGCAGTTAGTCAGTTACCTGCATAAAGGCTCCCCATCAAACGTGTTTATGTAAATAATTCAGAAATCAAGTCATGATATACTTTCCTGTATCAAAGTATCAAATAACCATTTGCAGGTACACAATCAAAATATTATCAAAATGATGTGTGTAATTTACACATTTTGGCTTAGTAGGTTGTCACAAAGCATTACAACGCTGCATTACCACACATTAAGAAGCCACAAAAGAACATATGCTTTAGGATTAGAAACCCTTTGCTCATAGGCATAATTATTGGATGTTGTTAATTAGCAAACGACACAGACTGACATGCAAATTTATGATAAACTAATTATACTAATGCTTGAGGGTAGCAACTGAGTCTGAATGTAATGAAAAGTACCACTTTGCTTCATGATGTCCTTATCAGTCTCTACTGATAGCAACCATTTATTATAAATGTAAAAACAAACTTTTGTTTCAACCTTTTACAAACATAGAAAATACACTAAAAAGGGTGGTAAGTTATTCTAATGCCTCGTCTATGATGCTACTATCAACTTATCATTGTGGTATCAAGTCCTTACCAACAGCAGTCACTGCAAAAGAGGACAGTGGTAGATCACAAAGTTCATTTGCAGAGATTTCCCATCATTAAGTCAAAAGTAAGTACTGTACTCAATCGTTAACTCACCATATTAAACCATATTGAAAATTACTATTGCTGTTTTGGTCAGTGTCCTCTTTTTGTGCCGCGTTGTGACAAAAATGGATGTGTAGCTTGACAATAAATGCCTGCCCATCAAAAATCTTAATTTCGTATTGAATTAAGCGAATGTTAAATATCTTCTGAGTTAAAGAACAATTTAACAAATGTACATAGATTTGATGGGCAGATGTCGTCAAATGATTAACAAGGTTCAACTTTGTTATCTCCTGTCCGTTACCTTTAATGAACACATTTTGCATTCCACACTTGACGCGTTTACATACTTAACATTTTTAGAACCAATTTTAGAGTTGCTTTGCCCAACATGATGATGCCATCTGATATGAAGAGGGCATGCCTCTTCTTTGCAAGGTGTTTGAGTGATTAACAAGCTAATCCGCAAATCGTGACAGTGATATTTACACTTTTGTATTCAGATTGACATTTTATCTTTAAATCAAACATACTGTATAAAATGACCAACAAACCAACAAAGTCTGTCAAGCCATCATGCCTCAAGTCAAGACTTGAACTTTAGTCAGTAAATCAAGTCTCAAGTAATTTAGGTTTTGCGAAATCACAATTCAACAAAATAGTGATCCGAGTCGCAATAACTCAAGTTTTCAGTCTCTGTTTCACACATCAAGACATCCACACATCTCAACTCAACACAGTGAATTTAAATATTTATTGCAAACTACTGCTTCAGTGATTAAACAAGCACAAATAGTAGATGTAGTGCCAAAGTTTTTGGGATAATCAGATCTTAAGATGGACTGTGCTCTTTACAAGGACCATACAGAAGATAGAGGCCACTCAAACAGAAGTGGTGCCGTTTTACTATGGGTACGGTGTTTAATTATGTGGCCATTCAGAGCAAGCTGTCATGTTGCTCTTCCATTTAGATCGCATCTCCTCAGGGGGAAACACTTGCTCGTCTGTCTGCCACACACAGTCACGGCATGGCAACCTCAATCACATCAAACAGACGGGCAAAGAGGAGAGAGAGAGAAACTGGCGCTTGGAGCAGTGTCGAACTGTATCTCAAGTATGTCCATGCCCCCCCACACCACCCCTTGTCCTTATGTGTTCCGATACATACCTTTTTGTGGGTCCTACTCTAATGTGCATGTGAGTGTGTGAACAATGAAAAATTAATAAACCCAACTGGCTTTGTAGGACTACAGTACATCATGTTTCTTTATCTTTACAGCAAGGCTTTGATTACGCAAGTTTTTTCACTTAGTGGCACAGTGTGGTGACGTTTGGGTACACGCAAACAAAACATATTGACCTTTCTTTCCGCATGCCATCAGAACCAATCATCAATGAATTAGGTAAATTAGAGGGTGGCAAGGGCATTTAGACAGGGTGAGGGATGGATATGTGAAAGGGACCGTAATGAAGTCAATGGTGCGAGAGTAATGCCCCATCACCGGCACACATTTCCCAACACTTGCCACCCTGCCGCATCACCTAGGGCGTCAGGGCAGAAGATATTAAAAAACTGTGGCACATCCTTTTCAAGGACGATTAGACATTTCTCCCCTTTGGTTTCGTTATTTACAGATTGCCTCACAGTCTACTCAGACAGCTCAGGAGCAACGTTTTCTGAGCTAGCATCAATATGAGCTCTTTTTTGTTTGTTTGACCATATACAGGCTGTCTTTGACGCCGCATTAAAGTCTGCACATTGGAAGCCCTCTTTGACAACCATATGCTAACTGATGAGGATTCCGAAAGCTCTGAAATGTGAAAAATCTCTCCTTTAACATGCTAAGCTTTGTGTGCAGTGCGCCAGCACGAAGAAGTTAGCATTCTGTCATACTTTTGTTTTCTCTTTTTAAGAATAATGGGTTATACGTTTCCCAATACGTTGTTTAAAATGCAGCCGGCTATTTGCTGGGGTAATGTAGCCTGCTATATTGTCCATAGAATACAGGACTAATCATGTATTTCATATTTCGTTAGCTGATTAGCACTGTTCCACTTACTCTTGCATATTCCAAACTTTCTTCCTGTTTAGATTGAAGGTTACATTACATTAAATACAGTGAACCTGTTGCTAACTAAAAGGCAGAAGAGATCCATCTTATATGGCTGGTTGTGAAGCATTCTGGTTCACTTGGATTTGTTTTTTAATAGTCTCAGAGGGAAAATTTACTTCAAGATAAATAAGAAACCAAACCATAGAGGAACAGACCAAAATGCACAAACTCGTTACTGATTGGAACCAGAGAAAACAAACTACCCCTGTGTGAACGCACCGTGAGGAAGCTTCTGGTTTCAGCAATTAAAATTATGTACATCACATTTTGATGAAATCTTAATTCACTGTCAAGGTACAATTTACTACTAATTAATGGGCCTGATTATTTCATGGGGAAAAGAAAAAAGTCCGGAGGACAAGAGATGGCCTATTGTTACGCCAATGAAGACACTATTGCACTCACAAATGTCTAAATAGACATTTGAAATTCATGAGTGGCCATTTATTCTAGTCTTTTACAGACCTTAATGTTACTGACCCATCGTCAAGTAAAAGTTGACTTTACAAGAAATTGTGTTGTTCCTAAATGTATTCAAATGGTGGGTTGCTCACAAATACTTTCACTTGACTTTTGTACAAAATACATCTGTGCGTGCATATGAAAATGCACATAATCTTTGTTACTTTGGATGGCCGAGGAACTGGATGAGAGAAAACAAGCTAAATACATTTGCTCTGTCAGTTGTTTCTGATATGTACTTTATAACATCATGACATTTTGATAACTGTATTTGTTGCAACCTCGGGCTAATTTTGTGCAACCAGTGATCTGGCATGAAGCAGAGAAAGGTCACTTGTGGGATGTATTCAGGCCAACATTTTTCAACCAACTTGCAGAGATCAGAGTGAATGTCTCAATGCATTTACAGTTTTCTGGGAGATTACATCATGACACTCCCTGTCTGTTAAGCCTACCCAGAGAGGAAAAGCGGCATTTAGTTTATTCTATCACCCAAACACTTTAACTGTGCAAAAAATTCCCTATTGCAAATGATATACTATGATGAACTAATCCACAATAGCCATTTACACATCGATTGTCTATCTGGTGACCGACGTGTGTACACACACACACACACAAGCTCCTCAGTGAGATACAGGCTGTAACGTTTAATTAAAAAAACCACCAATTGAGACCAGGGTCCTTAGAGCACACACAGGTGGTGTAGCCTGTGTATTTAACTGTAAAAATGAATGGATGTCCTGGAAGTATAAATGTGATTAGAAAAAATGTAAGAAGAACAGAATACAGAGTATAATGACCGAAAGTCTTAAGGTCCCCTCAGGTTTCACTGCCCCTCTCCCCATTTAAATAGAGATCTCTGTTTTCAGTTTTCTTTGTCAAGTAGATATGACTATATGTCTCATCCTGTGTACCTCAACACACTTTGCAAATAGGATTTTAATCCACCATTGGTTTTTAATATTTTTAAAAATCAAGCCCACTTCAGCACTGACATGAGGAAAGAAAGAGCCTGCCTAAGGAGCGCAGACGTGCTTGCTTAGCAGTGGTAAAGTGAAAATGGAAATATGAATTTGAAAGGGTGACACTCTTCTATTATGTCGGTTTTGGATGACTTGTGTAACAGCTGGGAGTAAAGGGCAAACCCGTCAATGAATCCCTATTTGATTCTTCCTTTCTAGTGCCTCTAAAGGCCTTCTCCTTCATCTCTCTGACTGATGTATTTTTAAGCAGAGACCACAAGCTAATGTGAATATGAGCAACAGTCTGCACACAATGCTCAAACATTGAAATACTCTGTTGTCAGAGGGTTTCGATTGATAAATACTTTAGTAATCCTGTTGGGTAAATTCAGGCATCTCACAGTAAATATCAATTCACCAAACAACTCATACAGAAAGTTATCAAGCTGAGTCCAAATGATAGTAATTGAAAGTAAGTAAAATGAGTTCAAGTCATGAGCCACTGCCCTCAAAGGAGTCCTTAACACTAGAATGCCCAGGTTTTTTTTACAACAACTATTGAACTACAAATCTGGGTGATACTTGACAAACAACTCTGCTGGCTACAATTAGACAACTTTAATTCGTACATTGGCCATTACCTGCCAAAACAGCAGGTGGTATGGCGGGGTGACAGTCAAATGTAAAGCAGAAATAGTCAAATGACAGGCTTCTGGGCATTTTACGATGCAAGTGCTGTTGAGACAAAGGACCTCCTAAAGCGTTCAGTCCACCAATGTATTGAGATGAGCCGCCTGTTGAGCCTGCTGCTCTTCTACCCCACTAGGCTGAGGTAGATATAGCGGTTGGCATTGTCGATGATGGCTTGTAGCTCTCCTGCATCTGCCTTTCTACTATTGTCCCAAGGCAGTCAAGGCTCCTACCAAACACATAGCTAGCCTTCTTAACCAGCTTGTCCAGCATCCTGGTGTCCGTCTCTGTGATGTTGCCACCCCAGCAGACCACAGCAGAAAACAGGCGCTCGCCACCTCTGCGAGGCCGATTGCCGATGTCGGCATCTCCTTGCCGACATCATCCTTAGGAAGAAGATTCTGTTCTGGGCCTTTCGGTAGAGTTTTTAGTGAAATGGCCAAGGATGTTGACTGGCAGCAGAGGTGATCTGAACCTCAAAAGTTCTCCTCTTTTTCCTTCTTGAAAGTGTTTAAAAGTAGGACATTTATCTCACTCTGTCACTAAAAGTTCCCAGAAAGGACCCTGTACTCTGTATCATGTCCTTTCCTCACACATGCCACAATGGCGGTGTCATCAGAGTACTTCTCAATGTGGCAGGTCTTTGTGTTGTAATTAAAATCCAAGGTGTATAGGGTGAACAGGTATGTAGTCAGCACATTCCCATGCGGTTCCCCAGTGCTACATCTGTAAGGTATACCGGTATTATCCCAGAAACGCAGCTCAAAGGTCCTGGAAGTGACGGAGGGATCCCCACCCATCTTCCTGAAATTCTCTCTAGGTAATAGAGGCTGGATGCTGGTAAAAGCACTTGTGTGAAGTCAAATAATGTGATCCTGAATTGACTACTATTTAATTGAATACTGCAGTATAAGTGGTTGTTTGCTTCAGATGGAGGAGGACCAGTCGCTCCAGGGTCTTCATAATGTGTGAAGTGATGGTTATCTGTTTGTAGGCATTGAGCTTGTCAACGCGCAGTTTTAGGTACTGGCCGGAGAAATATTTTCCACAGGACCTGGACTCTCCCTGTCTGCGGGCCAAGAGCAGCTGGAGAGGCTCAGACACTTGGTCTGCACAGACCAGATGTTTTTCTTTTATTTATTTTTTACCAGTGCAGAAGACAGGGCAATCCATCGCACACAACTGCAACTCCAAAAGAGAGAAGTGCTCCGGTACAGGTTGGATGTCTAGGGGCCCTTCCAACTGCTGGGCCACGGACCGGTAGTGGGCCACAAGCTATTTGGTACTAGTGTTGTCAGTCATGAAAAATGTGTTCTGTCCAAATATGTGAAAGTTTGGTGTTTCTAAATTGAAATCGGCCAAAAATGCTTACCTGACAGACCTTACACCAAAACATTGTTTAATGGACACGGAGATATGGCGCATTCAAGCCATGTTATTTGTGTTTGACCATGCTCAAAATGGCTTCATGATGGTGGGAATAGCCATAATGACACTATACTGATTACAAAAAGAAAAACTCATGTAAGTCAAGTGTAGAACATTTATTTTGTTTGACTTCAACAACACACTGCTTGTCCTCAGACAATTATTATCTTCTTTTTTTTTTGAATTTCGACAAGATGCTTTTAGCCACTGTTTTGAAGGTCACCTGGTGTAAGACAGCAGCACTTAAGAATCCCGAGCAAAGTCTGGATAGCTCACATTGTCCAAAAAAAACAATGCTCTTCTTCGTGGTCCATCTCTTATCCACTTACTGTAACCAGGAGTGATGAGACTGAGGGTGAGAGGTTCTGCCAGTGGCCACTGATCCCATTATAAACCTGTTTCCCCAGTGCGAAGGTCAAACGGCTGAAACAAGTCATGCAGGACAAGCAGAATGAGTGCACGTGTAGGCTTTTTGTGTGACTGTGTGTTCATTTGAACACACACATAAAAGCATATGTCACTGTGTGTGTGTTTGTTATAAAGAATAATGGCCTGTTCAGGTTCACTTTGGTCAACATTAATGTTAGAGAACAGATCACACGTCATTGCACGCCTGGTCAAAATAACCACGTGGACGGTTATTTTCGCTTATTAAGTTTGCAGGACGTCTTTAAAATCGTTCGTAGATTGTGAGACCAAGATGGAGATTGAAAGAAGGATTTACAAAGAAAAACATTGACATGCTGGTATGAAAAACCTTGTTTTGGCTCTCTTACATAGTTGCATTGATTCACTGCAGTATAACACAAGCTGCTCGAATAGAATCTGCCATGAGCCATTATTGTTTTCTGGCCCTGGCGGATCTGAGAGCTTTTGATTGCCTCTTGTTTTAGCCTGAATATATGCATACAGTGCATTAGTGGAGGGAGAATTACCCAAAACCCTGATCTATAACCTTCTGGAAGAACAAATCTGTAAAACTACACTAGATCATCTCTGGACTCCTATAAGTTTTTTTTCCCCCTTTGTAACACTTATCCTGCTTTGCATATTTCTTAATTGCCATATTCACAGCCATACAAGAGCCCACTTTATTCCAAGTCAAGGTTTTGGCCTTAGGTTTGTTTGTCTGGAATCCCAGTGACTTGGATGCAGTGGGAGTTAGGGGGGAAAAAGTCAGGTCTTGACATTATTATGAGCTAATGCAGAAAACCATTCTGCAGGATGGATCATAGTACTTAAATTTCCATCCTAACAAATGCCAAGAGTGGTAAGCAGCAGACAGACAGAAAGATTGGCAATCGCTTTTTGAGCCATCTGAATGCAGGTGGGGTGTCAGGTTGAGATGAGGTCATACATGGTCTATGGCCCGGAGACAGCCCACTGGTTTTGCCTCATGGTGTCACATGCATGCGCAAAGCTGTGCTGCTGAGCTGTGCATTATGAGTTACCACAGAGTTCCCACTGTTGGGTCTGCTGGTTCACTTACGCAAAAAGGACAAAATCACATAAGCAGAACATTAAACTTTCACCAACAAAATGACAATCCCTAGCTCTTGATCGCTGACATACCGAAAATGGATGCATATCTAAATAAGGTATCACACCGGTCTGAGTAATTTGCACTTCTATCTACATTTACTCCCTTACTGCCCTCACAAATACTTATTGGGACGAGCACCAGAAATCCTAATTGAGATGCAGTGACTGACAAAAACCCATCTTGGGTTTGAGCATTTATGTGTGCATAGTGATTATATTTACAGCTGTTAACAAACTGCTTTAGGGGAGAGAGGGAGCAACAAACGGACGAGGACATAGTGGAGAGTAGAGACATAAACATGATGGAAATGGATGAGTGGTCCCCTTCCTGATGTCGAGCTGCATAATGCAACAAAAGAAGCTGATGATGTTTGTGTCAAAGCACTTTCTAATATTCATACGTTACACTTTCTCATTTAATTGCAATCTGTCAGGGCACATCGGCCATGAGTGGCATCTAGGCGGCAACTGGGCTGTTTCCCCACAGCTGATGAGATTCAATATAAAAGAGGGGAAAGAGGGAAGTGCGCTGCAGAGCGCTGGATGAAGTGCAATTTCAAGGCAATGGAAGTCAAAAACACATTACTGCAAGCATAGCCTGAGTAAACCTGTAAACGGAGCAAATACTTTCTACTATTCAAACCCATCTGTTCCCTCCGGAGTCTATGCCATCATTGTCTGTCTATTTTCTCAATGTCTCTTTTACTACCTTCCAGATAATGCAACTGATGTCCATTGGTGGAAATATATATAGCAGCTGTCAACATTCATGGTCTCAAACACCTCTGGATAATTCATGATACCGTTCTTGGATTGGATCCCATTAGTTATACGATATCATGGCCGGTATGTCTACATTATGTACAGTATAATTTAACCTCACTTTTTCTCCCCAATACTGTGATATTAATCTTAGATGGTTACTGTGCAAAATAACCAACTACACAACTGACTATTATACTACAAGTATACGTTAAAGTGTGGCATGTGTGCTTGTGGGACGGAAAAGCACTGGTGAGGATATTGATGCCTTAAGGCAGCCATGCTTTATAATATGCAAATATACAATCATAACCAATATACATCCCCTTGGTAAAACCATTCCAAAAAAATATGGGAAAACAGGATAAAGAATAAACATCCAATGTTTTTCAATTGAATACAATTCTTAAAGTAAATACATGGAGTGGATTCATCATTATGCATTAATATATGCATTTTCCTGAGGAGTAAGAGGTTTGTTAAGTAGCAGGACGCTGTGATTCAGTAGCATTCAGCTGTGGATTTTATTGTATCTGCAATATAAGAAGCAATGATAATAAAATGGCTGGGGATTTTATGTTGTTTCAAAAAAACAGCCGTGTGACTTTCCATTGAGTTTAATTATGTTTCATTCCTTACAGATGGGATCTCAGTCTCTGCGACGACAAAATTCCCTTGAATGGGCTCATATGAATTTCAGTAATTTGCTTAATAAAGGGGTTTAGTGTAATGATACAAACAGCGCAAGGACTCTCACAAGGGATTGTCAGGTAAAAATAAGTAAGGAGTAGAAAACACAAGGAGACACACAACAGTTATACTGTACAGAGCAAACATATGGTCATATGACAAGTGTGGCCAAAATACAGTATGTAGCATGCACACAGACACTGCATATTTGTTGTGAACATCTGGAGCTGAAGTCAACTGGAAGTCAAACCACACAGCTGGCAGTGAACCAAAACAGAAGGTGACAGAGTTGGGCACGCACAGCGAGTGCCATCATTGACCTGCTCTGTCCCTTTAAAGCTCACACTACCAAATTCAACACAATGACTTTGACAGTGAGTCTCTGGTAGAACAGGTGGGGGAAAAATGAGGACCAAAGTCAAACAAATACAACAGACAAGCAGAACAAATTCCATGTTATCATTGTCAAAAGAAAAAAATAATCTTGCATAAGTGACCCGTAATGCAAAATCTCCAACTCAGTGAACATCTAAATTATTTAATCCAAAAGTATCTTTTGCTTTGTCTTTGGCCGATTTTTAAAAATTATGATTGTTGATGGCAGAAAAGAAAATTGTAATGACACCCAGAGAAAACAGTCATGCACATTTCAGTACAATATCTTGGAGTCCAAACTTAGTAATATACAGTATTGAGCAAAAGTAAGCTGCAAAAGCAAATTTGAACGCATTTATGACGCAGTGTCAGTTGTTCAACGACAAAGATAAAGCTGAGTATTCGTGCTTCTAATTTGGAGGATAAATAGTTGGGTTCCACACTAAATGTCACGCTATTGCTGGCCACCTAGTTTTGAATTGATCAAACCTGATCGGATGAGAAGTGAAACAAGACCGGTTGAATCAATAACCTAAGAATGAAATGGTGACCTGAATGAATGAGAATACTTCCAGGCATAAATGTGGTAAACTTTTTAGACTTGTTTTTGTAAAACATTTGAAGCTTCGGAAACCAAACTGAATGAAAGCTTCCCTTCGAAGGAAGTTACCCCCCGCCACCTCTATGTCACCCCTAACATGACTCAAGTTGAGGTTGAGCACATAGTTTTGTTTTTCTACTTTAATATTAACAGTGGTTAACGTATTTTAAACATACTGTATATGACAGTTTATGATACAAAAATGTTACCAATTTAAAAATGTGCTGTTCCTTAAAAGAGGAAGTCAACCTGAGAATGGTCTTTACAGAAAATGTCCTATGCAACCCCACAAGTTGAAACGCGGCATTCTAATTCATTTTGCATTCATGTAATATGAGCTAAGCGTTAAAATCCACCCTTTTTTGTCCATCTCAGCGGGTGGCCATTTTGCCACTTGTTGACTGAAAATGAAATCACAGTTGCTCAGGTGACAATCAATCTTGGCTCAAGCAGGTGAGCCGTGCTTGCTTTGTGTTAGTCTAAACCTGGCTTTGTACACTGGGGCTATGTTATGCTTGAAAAGAAAAAGGACTTTCCCAAACCATTCACACAAAGTTAGAAGCATCAAATTGTTCAAAATGTAGTGATGAGATGATGACTGAATATTCATCGGAAACTCAGGAGTCAATCGAGTTAGCCAAATCCTACAGACTAGAGGCCAAGTGTAATCTTTTCTTCTAGTGTATATAGGCTATACCCAGGGCCAGTAAAAAAAAAAAAAAATCATACACTATGACCCAGGGGACATCTCCACCCTGGATCCTGACAGCAGCGAGAGCTGGCCTACAGATTGCACTAGACAGCAGTGGAAGAATCGCATTCGGGGTGTCAAAGTGGTAGCCTCAACAAGTCTGTTTCATTTACAAAGTTTTGCAGTTAGATGATGTTCAGACAAATCCAGAGTTATAAATGTAGCAATGCAGTCAAGTTTAAAATAGCATGGAATGTACATGCTCACAAGTCTGCATTAGAAAAATGTGTCAAATGAAGTCCCCATATCTGCCTGAACTGGCAGCAAAATCACCACCGAATGTGTTGTATATTGTGACTAAGTAGCAATCAACACTTTTCTGCATTATTGGGACGCGCTCCCGAAAGAAGCAAATCACTATTCTGTCATAGTGATTACCTATGGTGCATAACGACGTACATGCAGTGTTTGATTAAGTTACGAGTCATGTGCACTGCCTTAATGTTTAAGGCAATTTATTAGCTTCTTTAAAAAAAAATTAAAAAAAGTCATTTTAATTTTGAGAAAATATGTAAATTAAAGATAATACTGTGCCCATCAAAACCATTACAAAATTCTAGAATTGTTCTTAGAACACAAAAGCACAGTGGAAAAAAAAAAGTGCCCCACGGGTACAACATGCGTACACAAGATGATGAGCCAGTTTTGGGTTGGCAGAGAAAAGATGTTAACATCTCCCACGACACTTGTTTTATGCAGCTATTCTTTTCTCATGTCAAGGGCCAAGCCTCTCAAGGTGTGTTACCATTTAGCGCAATGAAGATACTTTCTGCTGGTGAATTGATTCTGTGGGTTGAAGGCTACCTATCTCCTCAGCATGCTGCATATAACTCCATCAGACTCAACATGATTCATTTTTTGCCCACATCGACTCTGTGTTCTTGTCCAAAAACCAAAAAGGGTGAACACAAAAAATCTTTCGAGGGAGGAATGTGAAACCTTCCTTGAAGGAGAGCTCAGGCTCTCCATCTATCTTTTTTCTCTCCCGTGGCTCACAAAGATAGCAGCAGACAGGCGGGTGGAAATCAATTCCATGGAGCCATAAGATGAAAGTAAAGAAGGAAAAGGAGAAGAAAAGGAACTGCAGCTGTATGAAGATTCCGACCAACGAAAAATAAAAATAACCATTTTTGGCTGGTTTTCTACCCGTGTCTATGCTAAACTAAACATATGAAAATGTTGCAAACTTAGTAGGCGTGACAGCAAATACTTTATACAGTAGGCCAACTAACGTTTTAAAGTTTACTTCATGCTGTCAAATTCAGAAGTATCTGACATGTGTATGTCAGAAAAAGCAACAAATGACACGGGTAACAGACACTGTTTGATCAAACAAATAAGCCAACAAAATACAGGATTCTGCTGTACACATCACACATACATACAAGTCCTCGGAAAAACTGGCATCCACTATGCGTGTGCATCCACTGCAAAGTACACCAATATTTGGGTCGCTTCTTGCCAAATCACCCCCCCAAAAAAAATCTGAAAATTTTAACCAAACAGATGTCGATTTTAATGAAACTTGGTGTACTTGATGATAGGGATGGCACACCTTTCAACTTTAAATGAATATTAAATTAATATCTGAGGGTAAGAATATTTTGACTCCTTGCTGCAAAATATATATATATATATATATATATATATATATATATATATATATTTTTTTTTTTTTTTAAAAACACATTCCATTTATATGTTTTAGAGAACACGTGAAGGATTACATTACGTGGACATGTTAAGGTCACATGATCTACAGGGTCAAAAGGTCAAGTCACTAAAATATGCACCAATCCTTGTTTAATTCCCTTTCCAACAATACCCGTCTTGTGAAGATTGTCACTTTAGTTCTTGAGATATAAGAGTTCAAAGGGTTTGTGGCCACGCCACCTTTGCCAAAAATGTCAAAATTCGGCAGGCGGTAGCTCCCAAACCCCTCTTCTGATTGACCTAAAATTTGAGATGTAGTTTTGTGCCATCACTATCAACAATTACACCAAGTTTCATTAAAATCAAAATCTGCTTGGTTAAATCCACTGGCTGATTGGGCATTTAACAGCCCACCTACAAAGCTCTCCACAACCTAGCTCCCCTCTACCTTTCTGCACTGCCCCACTGCCACACTTCTTCACACAGATTAAGATCAGCAGATGCCCCAGCCTGCTGTCACCCACCCCCCATGCCATTGCCAACAGTGTAATTGTACCTCTGTCAAAACATTGTAAAGCTTGACGTGAACAGTTTATTAGAGTTAATGCAATTTAAATCATTATTTAGCATGTGTCAATTGCGCCCAAAATGCATTCCACACCGTATTTATGTCTGCTATGTGAATCACAGCAGCAATTCAATTTGGAGTAGCCTCACTGTTTTCTTAGTGTTTCATCCCAAAAAAAAAAAAAAAACCCTCAAAAAAGTGTCACATCCTAGCAGGAGATTTGAGGCGGCGCGATATCATTGGATTAGAAAGCTCATTTCACTGCAAGATTGCCGCTTGACACACGGGCGCCCAGGTTGGTCGGGCATGCACATGGAGCTGCGGCCTGTCGAGGCTGGCATTTGCAAAAAGGCCACTTGCAGATACTAGACGTGACAAGCTCGAGTACCATCTGCATCCCATCATTGTTCTGTGAACTGAATATAACAAACGCTTTCCAAGCCAGTGAAGCGACTGGACGTTTTAGAAGCCAGGCGGCAAAAGTTACACACACACACACACACAGGTAAAAACCATTAGTACGACAGTGCTAATACGCTTTCTCTGCTGTCTGTGTCCTTCTCCACTCAAGGAGGAGGCTACTTGCTGGCCCGAGCGATGGCCCTTACCGGGAAGAATACACACTCATTCAAGCGAGATAAAACAAAGACATGCTCGAGGGTAATTGAATGTGCGAGTCATGCATTGCCAGGCTGTAGATGGGGTGAGAAAAAAAAAAAAAAAAAAAACATGAAAGTGCGTGGAGCTACAAGGCAAGCGAACGCATCAAAGCTTTAGTAGCTGCGCGTTTGAAAGCAGGCCTACTTTCTCTCTACAAGTACTTAGCCTTCACCCCTTGAGCCGGGAGCCTTGCAACCTCGAGTCTCACCATGCAAAGTGAGCGAGAACTTGTGTTTGCTCTCACAGTACATGTGTACTTCTGCAAGAAAGGCAACGTGCCTGATGGCTGGCCCTGCTGATTTGTCAAGACTGACTGTACATCTTCAGGAGACAAGGTCCTCTGAACACACGTGGACTCATCCACAATACTCAACAATTGAAAACATTTTTCAGAGAGAGGTTGTTTTTTCCAAGATAAAGTATCAAATGGGAAACGGTGTTTAAACCAAATGAAATGCAAACTTTCTGCTTATCTTGTAGGGCTTTATATTAGGTTCCTATAAATTGTCATCTGGTTTAGCGAGAGTTTGTTCGGAAAAATATTTGCCAGTGTTTTTTTTTATTGTTTTTTTTTAAATATGTTGACAATGTTTAATGTATTGAGTTATGCTTCTGGACTTGATTCCTTCTGAATTTTGTTGTTAAATGAACTTGGGATTTTCAAGACATACCAAAGTGATGATTTTGCGCAACAATACGTAATACTGATTAGTAATTGTCATCCTCAGTCACCCTCAAACAAAGAAGCAATTCTGCAAAGCCTCCTTTAGTGGAGCCTTTCGGCTCTCTTTGACCCATCGTGTTCTTTCTAAATACCAAGGCAGGCAAAGCTAAGGAGAACATGAAATACATGAATGCTAAGTGGAAATCGATGGCAAGAAACAGGACAACAAGAACAGGCATGGAAGAGGGCAAGACAGCCTTGGAGTTTGAAGGGGGGTCATTGAGCTTGTGTAGTGGGTAAGATGGTGGGAGCGGGCCGGGGGCATCTGTCTCATGCTTAATTTGCCATCTGTGAGGAATTCTACTGCCAGGCTGCCTAATCAGGCAATCCATCACATCCCAACAGAAATACTGTCAATTACGCAGTGTCAGAAGGCTGACAGTGGAGTGGCCTTGATGCATTTCCGGGGGGGAAAAAGTTGTTTTCACAAGAATCACTGTGTAAGTCTGGGAATTTTGGATATTTAACTGGCATCCACGTTCAACGACTACTCACCGATGCTGTGGCCAAGACCAAAATGCCAAAGAGAAAAACTAGTGTACACCACATAAATTGTGGTGTATGTATGTCATATGTATGACCTTTAAAAGCTTTCGAAATTCAAATTTGCCAAGTCTATAATACTCTTTGGCACAATAACAATATCAGTTCTTGTCTCAGTCTTCACACAACACACCACCCCGTCCCCCATCGGGGACTGTACAACATACAGTAATGAGTGGTATTTCAATATTAACTCATTTCAACCCACCGGCCCTATATAAATTTAGTATTATTACATGTTCATGAGTGCATCAACAATTAATGAGGTCCAGATCTACTCATCCACTTAAGAACTGCTATTACCAATTTCATAACTTAATGAATGTGTTCATTATAAATGATAAAATAGACACTTTCAGTTCTTCTCAAACATACAAACGTGGTGGAAAAGGCAAGTGAGAAAACGTCAGAGGGCCGTCAGTCTTTCAGCATCAACAAAAAAAATAAAGATTCTAAATGACAATGTGCATATCACAGGCAGAGAGGAGTATCATTTTCAAAAAAAAGTGTCTACACGGCCAGGTGGAGCCTATTTCTTTCTCTCAACCACTAACATACCCCATCGGACTAATTACTGGACTCCAAGGTAACAGTTTGTACCTTCCTGGGGCTTAAATGTACAAATGTGTTCTTAAACTGAAAACAGCAAATGTCGAGGGAGCAAAAGCAGTACCTTTTTGTTTGTGTATCCCACACTGTGTAAAATGTGCCTGAGAGAATTCTACTCCTTCCAATATGATAGATAAGGTATAAAAAGCAGATCACATGCAAATAACATACCATAATGTTGTTTTCATGTCAGTGAGTTGGATATACAAAAAAATATCTGCCACAAAATAACAGAACAAAGATCACATGCATTCAAAATCCCTGCCTTAGTGTGATGCTATGTGCATAAATATGTATGAAAATATGCAATAACATATCATCATAAGCAAGTATGTGCCTGACTGTAAGATTTATCAAGTCAATTAAAGACATATACTAAGGAACAAGGACACAATATGACTTGGAGTGATTCATCATACATAAGTCTGTAACCTCAACAAATATATGTTCCCTCTTCAGCCACGGCTGAAAAACATTAGCCGACACCTGAAAATTACAAAACAAATATATTGACAAGCATCTTTAATGAAATCATTAAATTAAATATTTATCACAATTCCAAGAAGCTGCAGCGGGGTTTTTTGCATCTTCAAAAGTACTTTAGCTGACACGGTCCGGTGTCTGGCCTTCTTTAATAGATGTACTTCCACTTCATCAGTTTGCTAAACTGCACTCTAACCATCTCTGGCACTCAGGTCATAAACAAATTAATTGGCCTGCCAACTCTTGCTCCTCCTGCAAACTGTGTCCTTTGCCACCGAGATACACACAAACACACAAGCACACACACACACACACACACACAAAAAGCAAACTGTGATCAGACATGGTAGCCAGAGTTAGCCGCTAGCTCCAAGCTAACACAACCTACGGTAACACAGTCATTTAACAAGGGCACCCCATATGAAAAAATAAGCAAGCAGTGTAAAGAAGTAACTGAGGCAGTGACTTATTACCTTGCCGAAGACAAGATTCCCATTAAAACATTGGAAAACGAGGGGTTTAAAAGACTCTTCAAAGTACTAGACCGGAGTTACGAACTGTGTTTTTATTTTTATGTTTACGTTATGTTACCTTTTGTGTTTACATTCACTGCATATTTTGATAAAAATTGGCACTATTCAAATTAAATACCTGATCAGAAAGCTTAGCTGGCTTAATGTCTTATATCTTTTAGGGTTATATATACACATTTTAAATGTGTTTTATATGTTTAACATGAGGAAAATGGGCGAAAATGTGCAAATTAGTCTAAAAAAACAATGTAAAAAAATAATCATGATAAAATCATGATCGTGATTTTATTTTTAAAAAATTGTGATATGATATATTTGCCATATCGCCCACCACTAGTTTGACCTAATTCCCTTGAAGTGAATACACATGCATATACATTTATGTCCAATACTACCAAATCTGGTAGCCAAAGATTAACTTAGGGTCTTAGAACAACTGAGCACAGGGCAAAGTAATAATGGGCCAATGTCCAAGTATCATTTAAAAAACATACTGTATGCAGACATACACAGCAGCTGCCTGTCTGCCTGGGGCAAAACATTTTTTCCCCTCCCCTCTCTTGAAAGTCCAACTCTCGGTTGGCTTAACACAACCCTGCTTTGCTGGCATGCCTAGTCTTGCTGAGCAAGGGAAACAGCCTGATCAGGAAGACAGAACACCCAACATCACACCATGCTGAGCACACTTGCGTCACATGCTAATCAGGAGTGCAAAAAAAAAAAAAAAAAGTTATTTCACATTTAGTTGGACAACCAAATTCTTGCTTGGGTCCTAAATCTAATTAAAGAATACCGTTTATACGAAAACAATGTTATGGCCTTCCGTTTTTATTAATTGCTGATCAGGCACTGAATAAAGTTAGAGAAAATTGTGAATTGATAACCATATTTTACAGGAGTAAAACACTTTCATTCTTCATATTTCATTTTGCCCTTGTCCAAGGCAGGACCTACTTTAGACATCCTACATTCATTTGCAAAACTCGTAGAGGCTTGGGTTGTTTTCTTAATTACTGTAGGAAATGGAATTAGCAAAAATAAATAAATTCATAAATAAATTTGAGGGGTGCCACACAAAAATTCCAGACTTTTGCAAATCGGATCAACCATTTTATTAGCATTTCAATCATGTGCCACCAAGTTCAGTGATCCCCAACCAGGGTGCCATCGTACACTCCCCCTTAATTTGTGAAAATTTTTTTTTTTTTTTTTAAATGGGAAAAAATACAATTTTTCCAAATATAACTTTATCTGTCTATGCCAATATCATTTAGTTTCAGGCAGAGCAATTGCAGTAAATGGTTTCCATTAGATGGCAAAAGGTACTAGAGGTGCAGCAGACGTGCAGTGATCCATTAATCAACAACTACTTGGCTATCAAATTAATTAAAAAATATTTTTGATAATTGATTACTCGTTTAGATACCTTTTTTAATCTAAAATGGTACAAATGCTCAAAATTTCATCTTCTCAACAGTAAATATTTTCTGATTATTGTTGTCCTCCATGATTTACTTTGGGAAACAATTAACATTTTACAGACCAAGCCAGTGACTGAATCTTTGTTCATTTATGTTTGTTTATTTTCTACACTGCCACTTTGAAATGGCATGTTTTTGGATAAGGGGACGGATTTTAAAATGTTTTTTTTTAATCCAATCCATTGATTACTTAACAAAATAATCGATTGATCCATCGATGATTAAAATAATTCTTAGTTGCAGCCCTACAAGGTATTTTTTTTAATTGATCTTTGCATCCAACTGATGCCATCCATACAACAGAATTCATGGTGTCCTGTGTTAATCATATCCATATTTCGTGCGTCAGTTTGTTTGTAAATTGAGATGAGATTATCATTTTATTCACACCTTTTGTGGCACTTTAGTTTGGCGGTATGCCATAAAATGTTTTAATGTAAAATGGATGCCTTGCCTCTGTAAATTTTAGGCAACACAGATCTAGCTAGCTAAGTTTAGTTTAATTGGTTTGCCGTATATACATTCTGTGTGGACTGGGACTATTACTATGTAGGTCTCAATTATTATACAGTAAATAAACTTTGTCATCTATGAGAAGCTGGCAAAAATTAAGTGTCAGGAAGTGACACTAACTGTGAGTCTTTTCAAGGCAAGTAGCAGAGGGAAATAAAAGACCTCAGCGATGCGTGAACTTTCTATCACTGATTTGAAATGACTCTGCTAGAATTTGCATAGGTAGATAGATTAATGGCACTTGTTGGACTGAATAAAAATGGAAATCACCTTCAGATAGATTCAAAAAGACAGATGATCCTTAAAAGAGCAAAACAAAGAATGGTCCAACAATAAATGTACCTCATTGTGGAAAATATCAACTCGTATTATATCAAATGATACACATCCAGGAAGCATATCCGACTTGATGCTACCTCTGTTATCTTTGCTGGCGATTCCCACACACAGATATAAGGCAATTTGGCATTGTCTCAATTGGATGTGCGCCAAACACTGTTCATTTTGTCTGCACTAGGGTGAGACAGACCAGTACATAGCATCAGCATTTACCTACCCAGACAGACAAACCCATGAGCATGAAGAGTTAGGACAAATGCTCAGGTAAACGACAGTATTAAAAAAAAAAAAAAAGGCTTGCAATTTCTTTCATGTACATGGATGAGCTGCATACATGAAGACATGCTTGAGTTGGCAAGAATTCCCCTTCTGTATTTCTGGGGAAAATACAAGAGCAGGGTGAGCCTTCATTTTTCCAAGGTTGCCTAAACCTTGTTTGCTTTATGTGATAAGGAAAGCGATAATGATGACAGAGAGATTATGAACGGGGTTTTAATGCATTTCATAGCGGTGGAGCAGAATATCAATGACTTCCATTTAATTCCACTTTCAACAGATTAAGCACGAAACTCCGCTCTGTGTCTAACCTTAGGCTGCCTTTTAACCTTCACTCGCATGCTATCATAACACCATCAACACAGACAATAGTTCTCCACTTTAATTATTTAAATAGCTTTCACGTATTTTGTTTTGCTCTATACGCTGCTGGTAGCTGTGTTTAAAAAAATCTTATCAAAGTAGGGTTGTTGGTTCAAATGTAGATGAATAAAGGAATGAATTGTGCATGTGCATTTGGATCATGCACATGCATGATCATTTGGGACATGAGGCTCGAGTTAGATGGACAAGAGGAGGATCACAGCAAAAACAGAGGCGCTATTAGCTTCCCATCTTTTTTTCAGACAACACCCAGGAGCATCCTGAACAGAGAGAACTGAAGTGGTAAATTCTTTTAATCTGCTACTTCAAAAAGCACCTCACTTATGACACTGTATGTAGCAGCTAAACTAAACCCAGGTTAGCTTGATCTTTAAATAACAGTCCAACTACAGAACTGTCACAGATAACAACAGTGCGGTGTTCCCATCAACTGTTGAAAAATGAAACTAAAAATACATATCATTCACCTGAGCCATCCATGGCCTTTTGAATATAATTTAAAATCAACAGGAGTCTTTATCTTTCAAAGACAATTCATCCTTGAAATGTTGAAAAAATGGAAACATTTATGATTATGGATGTCACACTTGACAATTGGACTTCCAAAGATTGGAAAATTGTGGGAAAAGAAAGAAGAACAAGTGTTGTACTTGACGTGGTGCCTTAAGATCCAAGATTGATTTGCTCCATGACCACACTTGAAACTCAAAACACTTGGATCTCCGATAACCTTTACCTATGGGAATGAATGAGAAATACTATCAACCTCTTCCAGCTCCCCCACAAAAACACACATTTTTTTATGTGTTTTTAAAGAGGAACAATATCACTCTATAACATTTCACTTTATAAAAGCATACACTATTGACATAATTAAAAAAATATATTTTTGCCACTTTTTTGCTAAATTTCAATGGATAATGCACTGCTCCTGATCTGTGCGCTATGACCAACTAGGCACAGTATGATATCAACGCATTCATATATGAAGCTTCTCAGTGAGCCAAAGTAATATTAGTCGTTCTTCACAGAGGATAATGAATATATGCACGTTTATGTTTTCTTATATTATCTGTCTTCATGTGTTCCTCCACCATTTGTGTGCAAATATCAGTTGCTTTATAGAGTTATAAAATTGATTCATTAGCCTGCCCCTTCCATTTTGAATTGTTTACTGTCATTCATCTAAACAGCATTAACAAAACTGTGGTGATTTTAAATAGGCAATGTGTATTTTTTTTTTTACAGCAAACACCAACTGGTAGTCGCAATTAACAGCTTGAAGCCTCTTCTTTTTTTAAGAATTGTTTGCCAGAGTAGTAGTAATGGGCGGAAACTCGCCAACAATTATGCAAATATTCATTAATATGCACTAAATAAAATACAATTCAAAACAGTGATTACAACCCAAGATTTTATTTGCAAATTAAAGCAAAAAAATATAAAAACAAATCAACCAAATGTAGGATTGTGTCTCAAAAAAACTTGTAAGTCGGGTCACCCGTATCTCAAAGCACCAGTGTGCTCTATATTCATGTAAATACAGTGCAGCATATCTATTCTGTATGCTATGCTGTGTTGTGCTTGTTTTAAATCCAAATTAATTCCAATGCAAACTGAAATAGAACACATTTATCTTCTCAGCTCAATCATCTACTTTGTTGTCACATGGTTGCTTTGTCTAGCTGTTTTTTAAAGAGGTGCACCATTTACATACAGTATCCCTTCCAGACAAAGCAGCTTATGGTAATATCATGACGGACAATATACCATTGCACCCCCGCCCGAGCCTTTCTTATACAGGGAAGTTAGTCAAATAGACAAATGAATGTCTGTTCTTGTCCAACCTCCCTGTTGCGGGGTTATCATCCCTCCACATCACAGCAACATGCATCATGTTTGATGACTGCAGGGGACTATTCATGTCTACTCCTATCGCTTGCGTTACAACCACTGCACTATCAATCAAGACAAACTTGGACAGACCAAGTGTATTGTACACTGTACATTAGCTCATATGAAACGGACACTAGGTTTGTCACAGTTTTTATAACAGATCCTCTTCCTGATAAACCTATAATAAATTAAATAAAAGGGGGAAAAAAAGAAATAAATCGAGAGTATGGATACTACGCCAAACCGCGTTGAACCCTTTTTTCATAATGAACTGATTACTTGCACAAAAGGATACTTGATGTCAAAGGTGACCACAGATGAATTGACCTTCTCCGTGGCGCTGAAACACGAACGAACAAAATCAAGTGCAAAACTGCACCATATGCTCTTAAATATCACCATATTTAAATGTCACTTTGTGGAGGCACTTGATGACAGACAGTCAAACACTATGGATTCTAGAATAAAAAAAAGGAGTGGTGGGACTGCGGATTGTGTGTGAATGAAAGCAAAAGAAGACATTGTATGAGGATAGAGGATGCCGCTTGTATAGCGGCATTCTGGGGGGACAAGGAGATGGAATTTGCTACTACTGTACATGTCAATAAGTGTGAGTGGCAGCCATTGGTCCAGAGCAGCAAACCAAAGTGAGAAATTATGCAATTTTGAGTCACCTCCCTATGCAGTGTGTAATTTTCTCCTGTTTTTCCTTTTGAGACCAATTTGAAATAAAATCACCAGATCCATACCAGCTCCTTTTTCCCTTTACTCCGCCGGACAAGACAGAACATCCGAGTTTATTTTATTTGAGCGGTTCTATGCACATGACCTTGGTTGGTTTGACTGTCTATCATTTGTTGCTTCCAAATAGATTTGTCCTTGTAAAAACAAGCTAGGGAAAAAACGACTGCCCCGGTTGATAAGTTGTTTGAATTGTGCAGGTGCTTCATTTGTCCTTTGCTCATATCGTCGCTGTCCTGTGAAAAACACTTATGTCCACTTTTAAAAATATATATATTTTTTTTACATGAATGGGGTTTCTGCGTTACAGACAATCCCATTAACAAGAAAATAAAAAATAAAAAAATGACGTGTTTTTCACAGGACAGCGACGACATGCAGGGTTATGTATTTATTAAACAGTGGAAATAACTTGAAGAATAAAACATAATAGCGTAAACCGATACTGCAGCAAACCTTAGAAAATGTTTGCTAATTGTCAAGCTATTTCTCATATTCCTGAGCATATGCTGAGGTTTTGAACTGAACTAGGTTAATTAAAGTGTCGGGTTAATGCTCATGTGTGGTAGGTGGAACCTTGAATGTCCCAGAACTTGTACAGTTTGAAATTGACCTGTGACAGTTTGACAGCTTAGAACAGAGGATTTTTGTCTGTATCATTTCCTGAGGCAAACTAACCGGTCTCAAAATGGATTATGTTGGATTTAAGATGCTCCTCTGAATCCAGGAATTAATTTACATTTTTTCCAATTTTTTTTCAAACATTAGGGTAAAAGATGGTCTAAAAATGTCTGGCAGTGAAGGAGTTAAACACAAACCAATTAACACCCCCCTCCCCCCAAAAAATGTGTGTGGAAAATGCTGCAAAATACAGCGTCTCCAACACAAACATTGATTACATTTTAAGTCATGGAAATATTGCCAATAAACAAACCCCGTGAGGTATTCTTGGATCGCAAAATTGGCACTTATCGTCTTTATTTTTTCAACTAGCACAGAATGTTTTAATGCCTGGCTGACCTGCTCTTGGGCATGTCTCGTAAAAAAGAATGGGTCAGAGTGTTCAAATGGTCTGCCAGATAATTAAGTCAAAGAGTCATTATTTTGAAGTAGAAACACTCACAGCTGAGACTAACAGGACCGAATCGAAACACATCAACAACTCACACTAAATCCACCTAAGGCACACAAAATGGTGCAAGAGCAAACGAAAAAGTGGTGGTACGTAACAAAAAAAAGTGAAAACCAAAAAGGGATGGGAATTTATTTGAAGAATTAGACTTGTATGGCAAAATCTCACAAGAGCAATGAGACATTGGATATTAATGTATATTTTCTTGAGAATAACAGGCATTCATTTGCAAAAAAAATGTTTAGAAAATGAGGTACTCAACACGAGTAAATGCGAAATAACAAAATGTGAACATTTCATTCCTACATTTGGCAGTTTACTACAGGAATCATGACGGCTTTGAAAGTGGGTACATCCCGAAATGCATTCGAGCGAGGAACAAGGAAATGGCCGTAAAAATGCAAACAAAAACACGTCCTACCCGATGTCGTGTTTTCTATAAAAGTGGGTCCTCAGAAGGCAAGAAGGAAGAAAACATATCTTTAAACAAAAAAATATGTCAGATACGAGAAATCCCAATCTATGAAATTACAATTACAATGTGGAATACACTTCTGATCCGATTTTTTGCGAGGGTGGGGGGGGCGTATAATACGAGTTTGTGCCATTCTTGAGAAATTACGGTATTAGCGACCAAAAATAATATATGTAGTGTGTATATTTAGTCATGGTAAATATTCCTGAAAAATATTCCTAAGAAAATACAGCTCTGAAATAGCCCAAAAGTTTTGAATTTGAACAGTCACGTCATGCATGATGTCACACAAAACCTCCGCATCCTGCACAAGAGCTCAGTGCAGCAAGCGTCAAAGGATTTACTCTTCTTTGGCTTTTATTGCCCGGGTAGTGAGAGCAGGAGAATGTGAGAGGTAAGAATGGTAATATGCAAACCAGATGTATTATTTTAACTTGAACTTTTTTTGTTGTTTTATGCTAGTATGACAGTTAAGATTAAAATAATGATGTGACTTAAAACATTGCCTGTAAAGTGAATCAGCTTTTTTGAGGGCATCAGTTCAAACCTAAAACAGATCTTTTCCACATACATGTGTACTTCCTTATGCTTTACTTGAAACTATGCATTAATTATTTGCAATGAACGTGTGTGTGTGGCGCTCACCAGCTCATTTGGCACAGGTAATAATTGCGTGTGAGTCGTGCTGTATTTTTTTTTCAAAGAGTGTTTTCATCCGGGTTTTAGATGCGTGACTGCCATGTCCTGCTCCTGTCCCCGTTCACATTAAGTCCAGGCAGGGATACAAGTGGCTGCTGCCAGGGTTCAGGACATTTCCCCTTCACCTTCTCACTTGCGAATGACAGGCCCGCCAGTAATGAATGAAATGTCTCTATTCAGGTGGGGTCAGCCCAAGATTCGAGTGAGATTCTGCAATCACACATTGTACTGGGTCAGGTTTGTGTTATATATGTGTGTGTGTGTGTGTGTTTTGGTTGTTACTTTGATGATCAGTCATATTTTTTAAAATCTAAAAGTAGTGTCAATGGGCAGATGGTGAGGTAGGTAGCAGGTGAAGAGCGTTATTATCAGTCAAGTCTCAGCAGGGGCAAATACAAGACAACAGCATTTAAAGACGAAGTCAACCCAAACATTTTTTTTCAAGAACATGTTCTATGCAGGCCCACTAGTTGAAACAAGGCAATATGATTAATATGAAATATGAGTTAAGCAGAAAAATCCACTCAGTTTTAGCCATCTCAGGAGGCGGCCATTTTGTCACTTCTGTCCACTGAAAATGACATCACAGACCTTCAGGGCTCAGATAAAGACCAATCACGTCTCACTTGTTTTCTGAAGCTGAGCCATGATTGGTCATTGAGGTAATTTTCAGTCGACAGAACTGACAAAATGGCTGCCCCCAGAGTTGGCTAAAAACAGGTGGATTTTGTTGTTCAACTCATATTCCACAAACACAATATTAATCAGAATGCTGTGTTTCAACTAGTTGGCCTGCATAGAAGATATTCTTAAAAAATATATGTTTGGGTTGACTTCCGCTTTAAGTGTGTGTGAGGGAACAGAGTTAAAACCTCAGTGAGGTTGTAAACATATGTTTATTTGTTTGCGCACACTCTGTGTTGCCACTTCAACTAAAACTCAGCGTCTTGCTCCCGCTTAATGTCAACATTAAGTCACTCACTATAAAATTCTCCCTGTGTTCAGCAGATTAAGAGGTGAATTTAGTCAACGCACGCCCAAATGCACACATCGAGGCCACGGCTATGTTGTGATTTCCACTAATGAGTTTAAACATTGACTGCAGTGTATTTTAAATTTCAGATGAGTATGAAGAGCAAAGCAAATTGACTTGCTTTGATTGCGTTTGCTTTGTCATATTCTTTATTTCTCCATCACTCCGGGTTTTTCTGTTTTACCTCCAGGATGTAAAACAATTAGATCTTCATCCTAACTGCTTTGGCCGGAGCTGTCTATTTAACGGGAGGGACAAGTGCATGTATGGGTGTGCACGCAGATGTGCACACAGAGTAGGCGCACACAGCCAGACAAACTAGATTGCAAGGTCTGCTGGCTAAGTGCCAGATAACCATGCCAACAGTAAACAACATAATGGAAGTTGTGTGTGTACATGTGTGTGTGGCGCAATTCCCACTTTCCCACCACTGCACTTCATAAAGATGTCAGCGCACACACACACCCTGCTAAAGACAGAGACAAAAATTGATACGGACTTCATCAAGTCGGTGCGGTGTGTCTCGAAAAGATGTAATGCAGTAGTGGCTAAAGGTGATAATGTCTCCATTTTGTGTCTCCAAATATGCACGCTCACAACATGCGCCAACACACCCCATACACTTTTTGTAGATAGTACATCTAAAATGCCTTGAAAATACTACATTTAGCAAAAATAACAATTCTCAACATTTGGAGAAAATAAAACTTACATTTTCAGGCTATGTGCACTAATCTGTTACTAAAAGGGGAAGTCAAGCCAAACATAGAACTAGTGGGCCTGCAAAGAACATATTCTTAAAAAAATATGTTTGGGTTGACTTCCCCTTGAAAGGGGAAAGACTTAACTAGTCACTGTAGCCCATGTTTATTTTATTATGTAATCACAATTTATCTAGAGAGTAACCAGAGAAATGTAATTCAGACAGAAAACAAAAACCTGTAATATGTCTGTGTAATGTCAATGGAGCCCATGGGTGAACCAGACAGCTCATTGTTTTTAAATGAGCTGGCAGGCGGGTAACATTTCCAAAAGAGTACTCAATACTGTTTCTGACTTTACATTAACATCCAGCACCTGTCATGAGAGAGCCCAACATGAAACGTCAACTTTTTTTTTCTTTTACCCAGTTCCGGTGAATAGTGAAGATAAGCGGTTCAGAGATTGGACGGATGGATGTGCCCTTAGATACTGTTGTATTGGATGGCGATCCGCATTTAAGATTGCATCTGATTGGTCAATGTCAGATGGACGCACACGCGAACAGATTATGTTTATGTCTTGCTTTCTTGTGGTTTGTGTCCTGTCCTGTCTTACTAGTTGTTTTTGTTTCCACCTGTTCTCGTCAACCTGCTCCCTTGTGTCTACCAATCAACTCCCACGGCCACTCATGTCTTGTCCCGGTGTTCCTCGTTGCCGCGCCACTTGGCTTGTATTTAGTGCCTTGGTTTCGTTCAGTCCTTGTCAGTTCGCTCTTTGTTGCTTCTGATTCTGTCTGGTCTTGTGTCCAGTTGTTGTTGACCCCATTCCCAGTTTGGGTTTGTTACCTTGTATCTTGTTTTTAGACTTATGATGGTTAATAGTTTTTATCCCAAGGGTCTTGTTTGCCTTTTCGTTTTGGGGGAATAGATTCATTTTGTTTGAGAACATCCTACATTGGTGCCTTTCTCCCTTGCACTTGGGTCCTAGCTCCTCCAGCAAACCCTTGTCGTAACAGTCCACTCATTAATTTCAAAGGTGATTGTTTAAGCCTTGGCAAAGGTTTACCACTCTCTGGGGCCTGCTTTCCCCCTTGTCTCTTTCATGTAATGACTGTGACAGCCGCCAACACTGCTCAGTCTGAGATTTGTTCAACCTTATCACCCCACATGTCTGCGGCCCTAGTCTATTTACTGAACATGCATCTACCTGTCATACTGCTATAACACATTCTTGCTGTATTCCCAGTAGATGGACTATTTTCTTAAAGGTTGGGAAGGCATTGTACTAACACAGCAACGGTGCAACCTGTGCATGAATGTAAATGGGAAGATCAAAAAACACACATATTGTATATTGTATAAACCTGAAGGTCATGTCAACCATTCAGCAGATTTGACCACTTACACAAGACAACATGCCCCCCCCCCCCCCCCCCCAACTCTGACAGTTAATTGTCAGCTGTCTGTGGCAGTGCCATATAGAGAAAATGTGTTCTTGTTCAAATGAAGTGGCCTAATTCAATATTTGCTCACACCACCCACAGAACAAGAATGGATTTGCACATGATCCCGACTGTTGGTAGAAGAGATCAAAATGGCTTTTTCTTAAAGTGCAAATAAATGACTCTGGTTGGTTGTCATTGAGAGATTGCTTGGACCATTTGAAAATGCTTGAACATTATATCAACCTTTTTTTTTTTCTCTAGAAAGAGACACATAATCCAAGTTCAGCATTTAAAATGTTGGAATGTTCCGCTGCTACACTGTGCTACCAGGAACAATGATGCACATAACCCTGCTTAAAGATGATGCATGATAGGAGTTTTTGGTAAAGTGAGATTATTGCATCTGACTGACAAAATGCTCACAAATCAATGTTAGTGCTGACATGTCATCTATGTTCATCCGGGTTTGCAAAAATGTCTGTTCTTTGTACATTTTACAATACACCCCCAAATTAAGAAGTTTTACTTATCACTGTTGGTATCTGAGTCTACACATATGAAGATGGATGGGCAGATCATCACGTTACCTGCAATACAAGAAAGATACATACAGTTAGACATATAGAGAAATGTGTTTTTAAAATCTTCATCTTGACCACTCAGCATGATGAATACACTATTACAACTTATGATATAGAAATATTTAGAATTGCACAACCTTAGGAATATGCATATTGATGCATTATATCATGTTCATATTATCTTATTTAAACATAAATCAAGAACACTTCTTGATTCTAACAGTAAGCAAAGCATTCTCGGTTTTAAGTAAGTCAACGTTTTCTTCCAAAGCAAACAAGAAAATAACATGACACACTTGGAAGGCATAGGGGTAATACATGCTTTTTTTTTGGTTGTGTTTTCTCACTCCTTGCTTACCTTCCCACAATTTGGCTTTACTTTTCATCTTTTTTTTCCCAGACCGACCGGTTGCCCATTTAGTTTGGCAGCAGGAGCTAAATCCAATCTCTCTGTTACAGAGGTCCCACTGATATTTAACCCATTCACGGCCGTGAGACAGGGGAATCAATCAACCAGGTTTAAAAAAAAAAAAAAAAAAAAAAAGAAGGTTCTGCTTTAACACGCATTTCTGAAGTCAGCAGTTAAAGAAAGGAAAACCACAAGAGAGGGACCAAAATCAAACCTATTTACACCGCCAGGGGAAAATACCTAAAAATGACTGATCCAGAGTTTTTGGCAACCTAGCAACATTTATCCTCTCATGCAAATAAATGTGCATGTTGCAGGTCATTATTAATAGTTGCAGTTTAAACACATCTCTGGAGAGAATATGTTACTTATCACCCACCATAGTGTATATGTGCTCTCCACAAAAGATGAATTCATAATGTATTGCACAGTACAACGTACAATTCACAATTGCATGAAGCAGGGTTTGGATTATCACCTAATAAAAAAAAAAAATGATGTCATTAAGGTTCATCCATATATCACTTAGAGAATTTAATTTCCAAAACACTTCTTTGGGCACTTATTGGAAAATGTTTCACATCAAATTGGGACGGGGCAGCACCGTTGATCCAAAGTGTTAGACAATTCTTTGAGGAGTGTTTATTTCCCCCTTTGGATTGACTGGGCCAAACCAGAGGTAAGGTCTTTTTGGCAGTGACTTTTATCACTGGGTTTGTGCAAAAACAACTCTCACCATGTATTGAGGTGTTGAACAATATGGTGTGTATTAGAGATGCTCCGATCGATCGGGCACCGATAATAATCGGCCGATTTTCGTGATTGGCGTATTCGAACGTTCGAACGAGGCATATGTATTCCATCGGACCAAATACACATGGTATTGAGCTATAATGCGCAGAACATGCGAAAAGCTATGACCGATAATAAATGGGCGACCGGGTTTGGGCTGTATGGCACGCATGCTGCATCTTATGCATGATGCCTTACTTTTTTCTCGTTGACAAATGCACAAGACAAGAAACCAAGATCCTGAGTCGTTTCAATTTAAGAACTCATTGAATAGTTTATTTGAGTGAACCCTGCATGTGACTATTTTCTACTTTGATTATATTCTGAACCATGCAGCGTTTAAGTGGCATGTTATTTATTTTACTTTATGCATAATTAAGTATTTTGAGACTGCTGATTATTTTGATCTGTTAAAAACTGTGTTACTAAAAGCTGTTTTTTCAATTATCTTTGTGATGTTGTATTGTGCCAGCAACGGTTTTGTATTTCTTCATGCTTTTGAAAATATATATAGATTTTTGTAAATAGTATGGCTGGGTTTTTTTCAGATAATATTGCATATTAGGAGTCACCATAAATGGAAAAATATACAGGTATTCCATATGATCGGTAACGGTATCGGTGTCATAAAACCTGATTGGAACATCCCTAGTGTGTATCCTTTCGTGGGCTTCCAACCTCCCATAACCCCCCAAAAAATATGCTTATAGGGATCCAAGTTAACAAAAAGTCACACACACGCACACCCCCGCACGCGCCTGTATATAGCACAACGTTCATACATTTTTGGCAAATTGTAAATAGATACTTGAACATACATTGCTTTTGCCATCAAAATTGCTTTTCTTAGAATTGTTTATTTTTTATTTACGTATATGTGGTGTCATAAAAGCAAAAATGTTGGTGTCAAAGAAATAAGTCTTTTCACAAAACCCTCGATTTCTCCTTTTTTTTTTTTTCCCCAGAAAGAGGATTTTCAATGAAACTTGCCCATGTTCTACTGCAGATTACTAAAGAATGACAAATGCTAGAAATAAACTTTTTTTCTGGTGAAAGAATAGACAATAGAGTCTTATATTTCTTCTGGTAGGTCCCATGTCTATATAACCATAAAACACAATATTCTGTGGGACTTCAAAGATGGGTCAAAATCCTCAAAAATGGCTGGCACTCGGTCTTAGCTGCGCTACGAATGGCTGGCATTTAATGAGTTAATGTTTGTTTACAGTACTTCCATGTTTTTATTGGCTAACGCTGTCATTTACGTTCTTGTGCTTCCGTTTGGTTCACTAAATGTAAGCAGTTAACATCAGATATGGGTCACAGTTAGATATATAAATTGGATATAGAACATTAAGAATACCTCCTATGGTCTCTCGCTGACAGAAGCAATAATATCACAAGATGTCCTGGGCTCTGTATGGGCTCAACAATAAATTGTAGTTCTCTCACAGCCAGTTAGCTCTCCCCAGGTGCCACTTCAAGCAAGAAAGGCTATGCATATTAACCCTGGTTGAATGAGCAGAGGCTGAGCTCTTTAATGGGCTCAGTCACTCGATTCACCCTCCCCTGAAGAACATGGCACTGAAATTTACATACAAAGATGGGGTGTGATGGAAAGTTCTTACATAAATTAGTGTACATGTATGTCATGTATGTCTTCTAATTCAGGCCAGAGGTGAGCCGGCAACAAAACATATTTGGAAATTGTACAGGGTTTGAGTTCATGTATTTGTATGTATTACTTGTATTGTATTATTTGTATATTTTGTATGTACAAAGTGACTAGACTCAGCAAACCATTAAGAAAAATCATAATCATGTTAAATATAGTAGGTTGAATGTGACTTGCATTAATATTGCAAAAGTAGCCCTTTGAGCACTTTGGTAGGGAGTTTAAAAACACATTTGTGGATCCCCTTTGAATGAACATTCAAAACAATTCCTAGTATATATTGATCACTTGTGACTTAATGGCATTAAGTGCACAAAGTTAATTACTCTGGCTAGATTATAAGGGGGACGAAGGTTGAATAGGATTCAATAAATTCAATAGGCCTCATGATGGAGGCAAAATATTACTGAAAATGTAGATTGTGCTGATTTTCATATTTTATGTGTGAAAAAATGTTGTCATTTTGCAAACCTACAATTTTGGGTGATTTAAATCATATACGGCACTTACAGCACAGGATTAGTGCACACATTGTAAATCATGCCCTGCATCTGCTAGAATTGTGTCATAAGGATTCCTGAAATTTTTACTGATAGTGGGGAGGGGGATGTGAATTTAAAAATATTAAAAAACATTATAGGTACATAAAATATTATTGGGATGGGATGTTCACAGAAATATGTGCTCTTCTTGAGTTTATGCCCTGCACAATGTTCAATGCAAATTAGTCATGTAAAAAAGAGAACATGGTGGAAGTAATAATTGCAAGTTTTAAATATGTGCTTGGGGAGTAAAGAACATCGGTTCACCTCACCCAGTTGCCAACCCAAAAGTAGAAGTGCAGCTCTTTTAGGTCTGTCAATTACATGCGGGGACAGGAGGATTCCGTAAGGGTAGGAAAGTGAGGCAACAATGATAAAGTGGGCTAATATTTCCCCCCACTATCCATGGTCACAGCCTTGCCCCCCACATTTCCTCTTCTCCTCCCATCTCCCTTTCCTAAAGGAAGACAGCCAATATGTGCCACAACGACATATCCTTTCCCCAGATAATGGAATTGCCCAGCTGTAATAATAATTTGAATTTCACGCCCCGGTGCCTCAGTTGCGTGGGGTTCGACGGATCAGTGGCATATATTAGCCCCTATGCACTGTAGTGATCGATAACTGCCCTGTCCATCACCTATTGATCGGAGGGTGCCGAAGGAACGCAAGTATAACCTGCATCTACACGAACACGCACGCACACATATTTTTTACTTCAGGTGCAAAGTTCAGGTGCAAGACGTCTTTTGCAAGCATTGTTGGAATTTTAAGCCTTGGGTTGCCTGAATAAAAGGGGTTGGGATGGGGTGTAATTATTTGGCAAAGAGGCAGGCTAGGAGGACATAAAACTATTAAAATAAAAAAAATTAAAAAAAGATTAGCACCACTTCTCCAATGTATATAGACTTTTTGATATAATTGGATTTTCAGTGTTGACATGCATGTCTAAAAAGTGTGTTGGCAAACAATCAATGAAATGCCAAACGCCAAAACCAAGAATGCATCTCCTTTCAGTGCCAGAACTGCTCTTCAAAAAAATGACTTCTGCTTCAGACCACATTGCACCTTTTACTTTGTATTGCAGAAGAGCAACTACACACAACAAGTTGGAGAATGAATGAATGGATGAACAGAAGCGTCAATCTGTTATTGCGAATGTTACGTTTTGCATATATAAATGACAACAAAGGTACATTTCCAGTGAACCATTATGCTGTGTGCAAGTTGAAATCTGGTGGCAAAAGTAGCCATTGCACATTGAATTGTTTATTTTAATTGTCAATTGAATTGCTTTGTTACAAGCTGATATAAAGATAATGGTTTGTCATTGAGCGCTGCATACGGTACTTACTATGCCGGCGCACAGGTTATGAGTATGTTAAGGCGGTGTCTCTGATTCTTTATTTTTCTCTCACAGAAACACTTTGATGCCTGATTCTGACATGGACGGATGGAGGACCTCCAATCAACATAGTCAGTAACGTTCATGGAAAACAAAACAGAGTTATAGTAAAGTACACAAAGTCTAAATAAGCAGGTGTCTCAAATGAGCCACTGAGATGGAATGAGGGCACCTGGGAGCCAAATAACCAGATTCACACCGGGTACTGTTGCCAAACAGGAATATGGCAAATTAATTCAGATGAGTGCTCTTAATGTTTTCATCACAGTTTGGATACAAAAATAACCTGAAATATAAAATGAAAACAACAATGAAATAAACTAATCAGAAGCAAACAATAATAATTGAGACAGAAAGAAGCAAGAGGTCATTTTCATGACCTTTCCAGAGGTACAGTACGAGTGCAGCATCAGGACTGTGAATGAATATGATGAGAATCAAATGTCAGTTTAGGTATTTTTCCCGTAGTATCACGTAAGCAGAGACGCGTCGATGAAATCATGAGTGTCAAAAAAAAAATAAAATAAAAAATCATGACAACTGTTAATTGGAAGGTTCCCACTAATGAATTGTGAGCTAGCTGGGTCTTGTCTGCATATAACGTCTCTTCTAAAACATGCCGAAATGCACATGACAAATAAATGTGAAGATGCACAAACACGTAATGTTGTTATTTGTGCTAAATACCCTTGAAAAGGTAGACCATTAGAAATTCTGAGTCATTGTAAAATATTGCATAAGGAATCAAATTAGTTTTAACCTGGTAAACATGAATCAGTTATCATAGAATATGATTTCTCCTGACACACGTTTTTAATCATTGATGTTTCCCCCATTCATCACATAGCCTGAATTATAATGACAAAATGTTTGATATGTCCAAATTGGTATATTACTTCCATGTTAAGAAATTATATTGTCTCAAAAAAAGTACTATACAATGCAATATTGTTGTCTTGTTATCCAACTGAAAAAAATACAGTGAAGATAAGCAAAAGTGGACAGCCACTCACTTGGACCGTAAAGGAGATTTGGAGACGTCATGCTAGCCGTATGATTATTTTCCTCCCACCTCTGTCGAGCAGATAAACAGCTGAAGGCCATGAACTGTGTTAAAGAATTCCCTTTGAAGCTTTCTCTCATACTAGGTCACACTCCCACGGAGAATCGGTCAGAATTGCAAGGTGGTACAGTGGTGCCTTGACTTACGAGTTTAATGTGTTCCATCACCGTGCTCACTCAATTTACTTGTGTTGAATGCCAATATTCCGTAAAAGCATCCTAAAAACCAACACAAATATTGTGTTTTTAATCATGAAAATAGGACTGTATTTTAAAAAAACAATTTAAAATACGGCATTTAAAAAAAATTTTTTTTAATAAACTGCAATTACTGTACATTGGGACAAGCCGAGTAAAAACAGCAATAGTTAAAATGTTGCATGAGTGTCCTTAAAGAGGAAGTCAACACAAACACGCTCATTTTGTATTTTGCGTGTTTAACTGTTTTTACCATTCAATAAACTGAAAGTCTGTAAGGGCATCGATTGATGATCTGATTTCCCCCCCATTTCACTCGGTTTATCTTTTCTGGCTTACAACAAGGCACAAAATAAATAAAGACGACACCACTCTACTCACTGTTATAGCAGGTTTACAGTGTAGTAGTCATGTCATGGATAGGTCTCATTATTTTGTATGTTGTTGATCATTTAATGAAGAGGTTATTGGTTTTGCTGCACAGGCAAAAATAAATACTTTGTTGGACACTGCCAATACAATCATTTGCCCTTCAAATAGTCACCTCTGTAATTATTTTGGTAATTTGCCATGAAAACATAACATTGCAGCTGGGACAAGCTCTCGTTAACCTCCCATCTGGCTGTCTGATTTAATCAAGGATGGCATCAATTCAGTTTTACTTAAATAGTTCTAATAATTTTTTTTATTTCAAAATGAAGTTCACAGTTTGTACACACTGCATCAAAAACCAGAGACAACTTCAGTAAACATCACTTATTTTGCTAAATATATAACTTCATGACACAGCAGTGGTAAGGTAAAGAAGTAATTACAGCCAAGTTTACGTGAGTGAAATATTGGGAAACGTGAAAAGTGAGGAAAAGTGAGGAAAAGAAAAAGTACAGGTCTTCATCCAAATCATACCACATCATGTGGAGGCAGTGTCATGGCATATATGGCTGCTGTCGGAATGTTGTCCCCACTTATTACTGCTCACAGAATTAAAATGAATTCTGACATGTGCAGTATGAGACTACTTGCTACTCACATTCTTAATAACCATTGTTAAATAATACCTCTTGACTGTGTCAATTAAATTATTAATGCAATGATACCGATATCAGAATCAGCGGCAATACCGTATGTCTCTACTCATACACTGACATGTAAAAAACGCTTTGAGACTACAATATCTGATACCCTTTACCAGCCTGTCATTTACTATTCTATTGTGAAACTGACAACATTCCAAGAAAATTACAATGTACCATCACTGGTGTGCTATTTTTAGAAGAGGCCTGCGGGCTAGTCATGTGACGCTAGGAGGCTACCTATCACCACTTTGGTGACCCTTGGTGCAGATGTATGAAAATTCTGCACTCATGTCCTCCGCTCACTGGAAGTCTCCTCCTGATTCTCTGTTAGGAATTCACTGCACATTGCATTGGCACTAAGTAAAAGAATGTCTCCTTGAATCATTGAAGTTGTGAATTTATGTTTGAGCCAATCCGTCATGAGCCGTGTAAAGCTTATTGAGGCTTTACAAATGGATTTTAAGACAGATTTTGGAGTAAGGTGCATGTACAGGTGAAAAGAGAATCCAAACCTACACTTTAGGCTGTCTATGCATCTATTGTACAGATGAACAATCAACATGAATATATTCACTGCCTGACATTTTCAGACCCTCTTTTACACTAATGTCTGGAAATCTTTGAAAAAAATATAAATAAATTCCTGGGATTGAATGGCTGGATTGTGAAAAGACCAGTAAATTAGTTAATGGCAGCGAATGAGTTAATAACAATTGATAATACTAATTTTAAAAATCTATTCTGTGAACCTAAAACAGTTTGGAGCACTTATTGAAAAGGGCAAATGGGGAACATCATTTCCGACACCCCCACCATTCTCTCATAAATAACTCAGGTGAATAAATTAGCCTGTTCGTTTGACGTTCAACAAGATAATTACATGGTGCATTGCAGAGCTAGAAGATCAGCAGCAAGGTAGCTCTGTTCCTGGCTTGCCAATGGGATGCTAACCCAGCCATGACATTGGGCGCTCCTCATCAATCTTAATGAGGCTGACATCACCACTGGACTTAACAATGAGACTCCCCCTTGTCCAGGCGCAGAGACCTGAGTGACACATTCATATACACATGCATTGTGAAGGCATTGGCACAAAAAAAAGAGTGCCGTCTATGAATGTAATAAAACAATGAGTTGGGGGGGGGGGGTCACAAAGGGTGAGCGGGATCGCAAACTAATCATCTGAGTCGCACTAATGAAATAATAAAACAGAACATAGGCTTGATCAGTTGTGAGCATGACTCCAAAATTGAAAAGCTACAGTGCTGTTTTGCAGGCATGCATAGCACTCCCTTGGTCTTGTTCTTTGGAACAAGTTGGGTGCCGTGTGTTATTCTTTGATTGCTCTCTGGTTTATATCCTTTTCTTCATGCCGACGTCTCCTTGAGATGGTGATTCCACACCTGGATCATCTGATCCCATCAATACACCATCGGTCTTTATGTGATCATTACTTTCAACCTGTGTCTGTGACTTTGTGGATCACATACAACTTTTTTTTTTTCTCCATTGAAATTGAATTGGAAATAAAGTTTATTTAACTTTTTTTTTTTTTTTTTTCTGTGACCAAGCCGAGTGTAAGAAAGGAATGGAAAAGAAAATAGTATGTAGCTTTCCAGTGAAATGACTTCACCCAATTCATAGTGTGGTAGAACTTTCAAAATTGACAAACACGATGGCTTTCTCATCATGTCATTACTCTCGGGCAGAAACCTTCTTTGTCCAATATAATAATATATATAATAATATGTATGTTTTTTCCCCACACATTGATCCTACTGGTCTGTCCCCTGATTGCCTATTATATTTAGGCATTATTGACTCAACCCATTAAAATGTTAAAAATAACTTGAGAACATACTGTATCCATCAAATCTCTTGACTGCTCAACTATAGTGTGTCAACCTCCGTTTTTTTTCTCTCACTCGATGCGAGCTGTGGAGCATTATGTTGCATGAAGACGAAAAGTCTGGATGATTTTTTTAGACGTGTGAACAAGTGAAAATAGCTAAGTTAGCTATGTTGGAGTAGGCCTGTTTTCTTAAAAAATGGATTGCTCTAATGCATTGGTGCAAAAGGATATAGTCAGCCACGAAGGTACCTTCCTGCAGATTAATTTACGCCAATTAAAGTGTTTAGTGAGCTCATCATTTATTTTTTTGCAACATTCATGGCACATGGACATTTGAGAGAAAGGTTGGGAAAATGAGGTAACCAGTTGTTAAAGGGCTGTCATTAAAGGCTTTTTGTCTGGTTGTGGGGATCGATGTGAGCCTTGACTTGATGATGATGGACTTTAATCGATGACAGTGTGAAAAATTAGCAATTTTTTGAATAATAAATTAGGAATTTAATGTATTAATTTATTTATGATTTTCAGGTCGTGTTGTATTGATGTACAAAGCTATGTGATAACAATATAAGGTATACCGACTTATACGATGCTGTGTTTGTTTTTGTTTTGGGGATTTCCTGTAAAGTAGTGGCGTATTTGGAGATGGTCAAATTTGCACCTGAAAGTGACAATATAGTATTCAATTGTGCAGTTTGTTTTGCAGTCCGCTGATAGTGTAGTGGTACACACGCCTGAGTTGTGTGCGGGCAGCGTGGGATCGATTCCCGCTCAGTGACAGTGTCTATGTGTGCGCCCTGCGACTGGCTGGCGACCAGTTCGGGGTGTAGTCTGCCTTCGCCCATTGACGGCTGGGATAGGCTCCTGCAACTCCCCGCGACCCTATATAGGATAAGCGGTTTGGAAGATGACATGACAGTTTGTTTTGCATTATCAGCTTTGATGATTGACAACAGTTTGTTTAAATGACCACACTCAGCTGACTTGACGCTGTCCTCAACAGATTGGATGATAAAACAAAATGTGCACATAAAGTGAGCAATGTCCACCATCTCACCCTGGTTGGCATTGACCCCATTGTAATTGCTTTGTCACTTTTCCAGGTCATTTTTTCTCACAATTAGTTTTAAAAAATGGTTTTGTTTTGTTTTTCATAGAAAAATGTCCAATGGAATAAACAAGAATTACAATGAACAACAATGTATTGAAATTAACAGTTTATAAAGTTCAACTGAAACCAAAAAGGCACCTTGGACTGGTTGATTAAGTCCAAATCCAAGTTCGCTTACTGTTTTCACGCCTGAGCAAAGAACAGAGTGCACTACGTAGGAAGTAGCAAGACACTCTCAGGTCAGTCAGGCCTTATTAAATATCCTCCTACCACTCTCTCTACAGGCGCACTCAACTACACTGACAGCTCTCTTACCACTCTGGCACTCTGGCACTCCTTAGTGTAGGCACTAAAATTGATCAGAAAATAAAGGTTATAGACAGAGGTGGCAACAGAAAGGAGTAAAGGGCTTCATCTGTAGAATTTCAGATGAGATCAAGGTTTCCTGAAGAGATCATGTAACATTGAGAATTCTTACGAGTGAACATCAGTATGTTGAACGGGTCAGCCCAAAAATGAACAAATTAAAATGAATGTGATTAAATACAAAGCTGTATTTTCTGCCTTTATAAAGAATAGACAGGGATTTGTTTACCAATATAATCATGATAGCTTGTTACAGTTTAGCTGTTCCTCTTGGAGCATAAACTCCATTATGACCAGAAAGCACATGCCTATATTAATATAGATTAATACGATAATTTGTTAAAAAAAAAAAAAGTATCAGCGACATACAAACTGAGGTCATAATTTGCATAGAATAACCTGGCAATATACCATACATTATTACATCCAAAATATAAACACATGCGACGCTTGTGTTTCTGTATGTCATATGTCCTTGGAGCAAATTGCTTCAGCGGGCTGACATCATTCAGTTCCAAATTTGAACTAATTACACGAGGCAATTAAAGAATGACTAAGCCAGCAGTGATAATTACAACCTGATATGCAAGCAGCAGCCATAATGAATTTTCCATTCTGCTTGGTTGGCTAAGCCAGGCTCTGCAGTAAGAAGACGGTCGCACTTGTTTGTTAGCACATACATTTGCTACCATGCAACACTTAGCTTCAACTCGTAATGCACACTCCACAAACAATTATACAACCCTTAAGGGTACAGTTTGAAAATACGCAGGATCAGCGTCATATGGTAGCGAGGCAGTGAAGCGAAAGAGAGAGCAAGCCTTGAAAAAATGTGCCAAACAGAACATCTGAATTACAGGGGAGGTCGAGATAATTAGTGATGAAGGAGCTGGTCCACATAAGAGAAGAACACGTGCGCCTATAACGACAAGGGAAAAAAAAAAATGAGGGAAGGTGAGAGGCAGTCTGGCAGAAAATTGAGACTGCTGGCCATTTTCAACTGGCCCTCATCCCTCTGGGTTTATAGCCCGTGAAGCCTCTTGTCATTGGGACTCGTCAGAGGGCCAAGTTAACGGGCCTTGTCTTCGCCTCAGCACCGCACAACATATTCCTCTTCATCATTAACCTACCTCCACAACATCATCATGCACAGCTGATGTGCAGAGTTATTCCAGAAGAAACTGACACCACATCTGGCATGTCCACAAATGATATCACAAATCTCAAAATAGCAGAGCAGCATAAATGAAACGTTTAGACATGTCAAGCGGACATGACACCGACAGTTCCATTAAAACGTACGTGCAGAATTAACCATGTTTGTACTGTGAACCTGAATGACATGAGGAAAGATTTGAAAATTGAAACAGAGAATTGCAATTTGTTGGTCAATTAGCAAAGATAAAGACCTTAACTGGTCAATGAATAAATTTCACACAGCGCAAAATTGCAGAAGTAAAAGTTAATTACTTAACTCCACTACACAAACGTTTAACTATGATATCATGTAACATTAAAGTATGCTAACGTTTCCATTCAAAATGAAGGGGAAAAAAATGTATATCAATGATCGAAAAATTATGATTTGCGTCAATGGCCCATCATGTGATGGGATAAGGACAAGGAACATGAAAACAAATATTTTGATGATTTCAATAAACCAACATTGTTTATAATGATGAATAGCAGAATTAGGCTTTTTAAGTCTTATCTCTAAGATCAATAAAAGCTGGTTTTGCATCACATGATCTATTTCCCTGACTTAAATACGTATTAATTGTGTTAGCGAGAGGATCTTTTGTCATCATTCTATTATTCGATAATTAAAAAAATGGATTCTTAACAAAATAAAATAAAAAAATAACACTAAATCAAATTATTCTGGGGAATAATATAAAACAGACAATGTCTGTCAAACATTATATGTTTTATTTATTTATTTATTTATTTTTATTTTGATCCATTCCCCATCCGAGATTACATTTTACCATAGTTTTCTGTAATATGGGGGGCCCCAAGACAGTTTTGAGGAGTAGTAACTATAATACTAAAGGAACAACAACTCATAAGTCAAAGTCACGCAATGAGTGACAATGTAGAAAAATTCAGCCTTGAATTGTTTTCAAAGGGAGCAGTTTCTTACACCTTCAATCTCCTCTCCTGTTATAGAAGATTCCGGTAGGTTGGTCTGGCAAAACACTCTGTTTATCTGTTCGTAATCACTGCCTTTGCCTCTGTGGGGAAAAAAGGAATCCAATCAGTCTAGCAAGGGACTGACAGGGTCACAGGCCTGACTCGGTGGCCAGCTAACCATTCATCAGTGTGTCGTACAGAGAGGTGGCCTAAACTCATTGTGCCGACAGATCTGTCTTGTGTGTGATTGGTGCTAGACAAGACAGAAAGTAAGAGTTAGACAGACACAAATAAGAAACAACCACAGAGCACAGCACTCAACCAAGGCCTCACCTTTTATCATCTACAAAGTCGTAGCAGTGATCAATAAGTCAAATACTGAAAAAAAATAATAATAATGTGAGCAATTAATCAAGAATGTTGTTGATTGTTGATTGCTAGAAACTACTTGACGTATTTTCTATGGCATTCGCAATACCATAAATTCAAATTCATGTATTAGACGTGAAAAATATACACAAGAATCATGGCTATGGAGTTTGACTGTGACATAGGTGCAGAGGTTGAGGAGTTTATCTGTGTAATGCAGGTAATTCTTTAAGCATTGGCAGCATTATGGGCGGTTAGCATCAATAATTAAGTCACTATAGGCACTCAGTGCACTCCCCTGTGATTTAGGAGGCCATAACCAAATGCCCTGTGAGTACTGGCCTGCTGACAGGTCGCAAATGAATCATCTGGCCGCATGGGAATGTATTATAACCATGCATACAGTTATGCATGCCTATTACACATGCAGACACACCCGTTTGAAGTCATTCACTTATTAAGGAGCAACCTAAACATATGGAAGATGAAATGTGTTGAGTAGTCTAATACTACACGTTTACAGATTTGCAGCTGACCAATAAAAGCAGCAAAACAAACTAATTGATCTATGTAGACCGTCCCAGAAGTTTATGTCCTTATTTTGAGCACAGATTGCTTCCTTAAAACGCTTGGAGAGCCAAGTGTTTCTTTAATGTAATTTTTTTAGCCTTTTGTCATGAACCAATTTCTCTCTCTCTACCCAGATCTGTTCTACTTGCTAATTAATTGGGCTTACAGTTTTATTCTACTTGCCGAAAGGAAACATTTTGACCTTTCGAAAAGCTTAGGGTTAGGGTGTGCAAATGTCAGGTGTCACATGGTGTTGAGAGGTGGATTGAAGTATTTTTATTATTTAACTAAAAACAGTTGTCCCTGCATTGTACATGTAAGAAAATGATTTCAGAAATCGAAATGGGTATAGGGGGTTAAACCTAAAAGGGCAGTGTAGGAAAAATTCCAAAGCATTTTGGAATATTCTTCTATTCTATTCTACATTTGTTGTTGTCAAAATGTGCATGTTTGTTTCTTTGCATTTTTGGAAAGTTACAAGTTAATTTTCCCATTTGTCTTCATGGTCTGTAAATGGCCCCTAAGTACTGTATGTGGGGGACTTGGCTGAGGCACGTCAGATGTTTGTGCCCACTTGGAGGCCAAACGCTTCCACCGTATTGTGGTTGGATTGGCTGCTGGAGATTACTTCCTGAACACTACAATGGCTCTTTAGGAAGAACTCTTCAAACTGAAAACTGCTTAGGAATGTAACTTTGTTGTCATCACTTCCTTGATAAGTGTTGCAGTGTGTGGTAATTGGATGTTGTAATGCAAGTACAGCATAATAGTTTAATCTGAATTGAGCCCATGAGGAATGAATAAAACATTTAAATTATTATTTATTCATTATACACAATTAGAAGTATAAAAGAAATTGGTTGCTTGACATTAACGTCACGAGTTTTCTATGAATAGACATCGACATTTCTGTATAACAATCTTGTGGGTATCTTGCCTCCCTGTGTTGCAGCCCTGATAACTATTAGTGTTATTCTTTGAGTCTTAGAGTAATTTTAGCTCAGTGGAGAGAACATGGACAGTTTGTTCAAGTCCAGTGCCAATTTAGTGAGTACAATCACTTAACTAAATGGCCAAGAAGTCATTTAAAACACCAAGTAATGAGAATTAAACAAAATGTGATGTCAAAACACAGTAAATTCCCAAATATAGTGAGACTGTTATGTGTGTCTCAAGGCACTTGCCACTTCATTCATTATTCAAGGAGATCCATAGCATCAACAGCAAATTTAACTTGGCTGTTGGGCTTTTAGAACTGGAGGGTCACGGTTAAAGTTATTTTCTTTTTTCTTTCACCAAAATGTAAAATGGCAAGTAGATTTTGGATGGATTCTAGTGAGCTTACTGACTAGTGTCCAAGGGCCCCTGAACAAGGCACGTCCACCCCATGACCACCCCCCCCCCAAAAAAAAAAAAAAAAAAAATTCCCCTGCAAAGTGGAGCACTGTTTGCACGCCTCCTTCATTCATTCTGACATTTTCCCTTGTATGCCTGCATGTCTGTGATCTGGTTCTCTGAGTGGTGTGCAACACAAATACAGTATACAGCAGAGTGTGAGATTTATTTTCCCTTGTGGGACTTAATGAATATAGAAAGTTTTTTTGTTTTTTTTAAAGACTGTGGAAATATGTGCACATACTGTAAAGTACGACATCGTTTTTTTTTGTTTTTTTTTTGTTGAATGCATTATATGCAAGAACTTCACACATCTGAGGTACATTGGCATGTTTTGGCAAGGTAAAATGACACCACGGGCATAACAGGTGGACGTGAATTCCCCAGCTGTGCATCCCAACACAGATGTTGAGAGGCTCTCAAGCAAGCTGTACTCAAGGGGGAAAAGATGGGTTCAAGAAGTGACTTGGAGTTGAAATTGTCAGCACTCCAACAGCTGCCAGTTTTTAATTCCCAAAGTACTCATTGCAGTGAGGTAATAATCCATATTAGCTAGATTCCATTAATCGACTCCAAACGTGTAGTCATAGATTGCACCGTATTATATTATTATCATGTAAAAGAGCTATAGAAGTTGACATGGCAGTATCTTATAATATTGAAGTTATAAAAAACTGGAAAGTGAATTCAGAAATGTGTTTCCAAATAAATTATACCTGTTTGAAGACAATTTCTGAAATAATAATAATAATAATAATAATAATAAAAATAGCAACATGAAGGAAGGGTTTTGCACTGGTGCGGCCACTTAAGAGCGCCTCATTGTCGCAGTGTGGAAAAGTCCCACAATGACCCAGTGGAATATGGTCCAAGTGGCTTTAAGTGATATATAAATAGCTCAAATACTGTATGTAGCTATGTATAGATGAAGAAAAATGCTTGACAAAGTAGCATCCATTTTTTTGAGGTTATATCAGTGATAATTAATTGACAGTTGAGCGGAATGTGATTTCAGCACATTCAACAGACTCGCACACTCTTCTCTGTGATGTGTCAAAATTCAAAGACATTTATTTTCACTGGACAGGGACTTTAAAAGTTGATTTCAAATTTCTTTAGCTTCGACAATATTTTTGTCATTTTTGTTTATCTACTCCCTTTTGTCCACACTGAAGTTTGTTTTCACGCATATTCATTCTCGAAATCAGCCTGCTAAAGCAGTATTCCATGTGGCGTTGGTTACTTGAATGGTTCTCCCAGTGAGACCTTTATAACAACGCAGCCTTTTTATTCACTGAGTTTGTCATTCATCTTGGAGCTGGCGGTAATGCACAGGGGTTTGGATTCAGCTTTTAACAGCCCACCCGACTCCCTCGCAAGAAAACAAGATCGTGTACTCATTAGCACATCCCCAAATGAGTGTCAATAATCTAAAATCATTATAAAGACTGACTCCAGCTGAAAGGTTAGCTATCCATTGTGTCTAGGGAAAGCTGTGGCCTTTAGAGGTGAAACCCTTAAGCTACATCAATAAAGCAGCAGCGTTTAGGTCATGAGCCAAGGGAGAACAGCAAAGGTTAAGAAATACTGTAAACAAGAAAACAAGGATTTAACAGTGCTATTTTAAATTAGCATCTTTTTTTTAAACTGTGGGTCACTGGTTAAATCCCTAGAGATGAATAGAAAAGCCAATCAGTTTCCACTTGTCTAACTCTCTTGTTATTGCTATTGTAGATCATGTCAGCTAGCATCTGCTCTGGAAATGCAAGTGAAAATTAAAATGAGCAGCCAACACTCTCTGGAGTTTGTGAGGCAGATGAGCTCTTCTTTATGGTTCAAAAGTTGCCTCAAACCATTTGTATGTAAGAGTCGCTGCTTTAAACAGCACACCATCTCAAAGTCAAACTAATAAAGACCCGATGATTGTGGGAAAGTAAATACACAGGTCAAATGTTTCATACATTGTATTGTACAAATGGGTTTGTTAAAAGGTAAGACAAATGGTTGAGGGGGAAAAAAGGAAAATAATCACATGTAAACCCAATGTGATTCATATCTGACCAAAGTACAATTACTGGACACTTTGCTAGGTTTTAATGAGATGCATGACAAGGAAAATGCAAAGATTCATACAAAGAATTTGAAGAACTGTGCTAGCTGACAGCAGATATACATTTTGTGCAAAGTCCCCGGAGTGTGTAAAATATCTGCTGGTTTCATAAACTGAGAGAGTGGCTGCAATATGAACAGAAGCCTCTGCTGTGTGAATGCACCCGCTCCAGACCGCACAGTCTTGACAGCGCATCTAGAGAAAAATTTCCTCCCAAATCATGACAAATCACTTTGCCGCAGCAACAGGTAGAAGCAATAAAGCTTTTGATAACGGTGAAGGTTGAAGAGGAAAACAAGTAAACGTGGAAAAACAAAACATCACCGAGGGGGAACAATGTGTGATTGTGGTGTAAAGTAAGTTGTAGCTATTAAGGCACGGCTGCTCGTGCCTGTGACTGCAGATCCACACTTACACAGTCGAATAAGAAGCAAGATTCCACAATTGTAGACTGATTGATGAAAATCCCCTCGGTACACATAGAAAAACCATGCAATTCTATGAAAATCAATGGAATTATCCGACAAAAACTTTGCTTACTGTCTAACACGGTAAGATGAAAGAACTGTCAAGGGAACTATTGAATACACGTTCACATGGGCCTCAGCCTATATGTAACCCTGATTAACCCTGAAAGTGTGCAACAAAAAAGTCTGAATGCCAAAGTCATATATTGGATTAATATTTGTTCCCCATTGCTTGTTAAACACATGTCTCAATATGGAACAAAAATTAGATACTGATATCGCTTGACAACTCCATGTGCACAACAGTCTGGGTCTTCTTCATCTGAGATGTCAGATCCTAAGTTAAAGCTCTTGATCGGCTCTACTTCTTCTAGAATCATTTGCACAGCAAGTTCTAAAGGAATCCTGGCAGCCATGATACTCTAGATGAGACCATAAAAGATTTTTGATTGATCTTGACACACAAACTTTGTATTTTGGGGAGGAGCCAAGTTTGACCTGGGTTGTGAGTGGAAGTTAAGGAGAGTCTTTGCTGCAAAATCCAACCATCCGTAAGCCATTTATTTGACTGTGTAAAGTTGTAAAAGGAGTTTGACATTAGGTTGAACTATTTTGGGGTCACAGTTTGTACTTGTAGTATATTTACAGTTTCAACTATTAATATAGGCAGTAATAAACGTTTTTGAGAAAGTGTGAATTACTCACATTTTTAAGTAGTTGTGGCAGGGCTCTGTCCTTATTCGTGGGAGATTGCAAGATGCCATTGCAACTACGGGTATACTGCTCTTAGACCAGTGTGAAGCTATGAATAGCGCAATGCCCAGAGGCTACATGTATGCTAAACAGTATTGGGTTAATGTAGATGAGTTTATAAGCAGGTAAAGAGGAATGCCAAGAATGTCTACATCTCTTACTCACTGTTAATATTCAGCACCTCAAAATAAATGCCCATTTTTCAGTTGGTAAATAAAAAATGAAGTCATTGGAATCCCAGATGGACATTGGAATGCATTACGTGTTGGCGTGCCTCAACGATGACATCAGCTGTCGCTTGGCGACAGTGCAAAGCAGCTTGTAGGAGTGTAAATAGCTGGTTACAGACACTTGGATACATGTTAGCTTTAGCTTCTTTTTTTCAAACACTTCTGCCCAAAATGGACCCTTGTTTATCCCAAAGGAAAAGAACAAGATTGTGGCCAGATGGACACACAGACTCACAACGTGAAAACATTCAGTCTCTAGATCCGACTCTATCTGACCGACATGTTTTCAAATCATTTCAACACATTTTCATTTGTGCAGATTGCACTGATTACACCTGTGTCCCAGTATCTGGATTCAGAAATTAAAATCAAATTATGAAAGGCCTCGTATTGATAAAAAGCACTATTTGATGTTATAATAGAGTAAGTAACCGCAATTGAAAATACAAACAGGCATTTGACAAAATGTCATTGATCCCGGGGGGAATTACACCATTTAATCAAATAATCCTCAAATATTAATTACTATCTTTAAAATGTTATTTTAATAGAATGGGATCATTTCCTGTAAATGTTTTGAACTGTTGTTTTGACGCTAGTGTTGTATTGAGCAGAATAATGCTGTCTGGTGGAGTTGCCATCATGGATGTCTGCGTGCATTTACCTCAACTCTGCACATAGTGATGTGTTTGATTAGACTGCAAACTTGCACATCTGCTGGTAGCAGCCCAGTAGTGCCATCCATTTTTCCTCATTTGCTCCCAGACACGATTAATCAGTCCTCAATTATACACAATCAAACAAATGATTAACGATCAACCCTAGTTCGAAGACAAGCATTACGAAAGGATGTACTTTTGGACATTTTCCCAAGTACTTAACCATCATGCCCCAAACTAAACCAGAATTGAATTCAGAAATTCCTTTCCTGAAGATAAAGAAATGCAGTGATACAATATTTAGTTTAATATGTCAAAGCAGCGTAGCGAGTGACTCTCGTTTTATTTAGTGTTGAAGTGATTTGTCAATTACATGATTCCTACCACCCATCATATGCCTCTGTTTCACCAGACTGCCTCCATGCAAGTCTACATCTGCCCTGAGGGCATGCTGCGGGAACCCCTATCATCTCACAGCATATGTTGCTGTAGTACTAAGGTACAATGTACTAAACAGTTACGAGGGTACAATGAGACACTGACAAATGCAGTAACATCTAAGTCAAATTCAACAACCTTGGAGGGCAGAGGCGTTTGAAACGGCTGCGTGGAACTCCTCTGATGAAAGAGGACAGGAGCCAAGGTAATAGTAGGACAAATATGTAGGCACAGCAAAAGAAGAAAGCAAAATAAATATTGCTACATTTATTTCTTCAAATTTAGGATATTTTTGCTGCATTTGTTTTCACAATGTAAGGATAATGATGGTTCTGGCAATTTTGGTGACTATAATTGTGATGCGAAATCCCCAATAATAATGGGCATAGAGTATTTTGTGGCCCTGCAAAATTATTTTGAAAGAAACCGGCCAGGACTAAAAGGATGGTCATTTTTTGTTGTTGTTGTTGCACAACCCTTCGAGGTAATAAGTGCAAGCATTCATACAATTCACAAGACTGCTGCAGCGGTCAACAGGTATTCAGCTTCTTTTGAGCAAACTGCTCACGTTGTCTCTGTGTTTGGGGATCACAGAAGGCCATTTTAGAAGAGTCCAACAGTTTTTGTACATTCAAAAAGTCAATGGCCAGGACACATGGCCACGTCAATGCCAACTCCCCGATGCAGCCTTGCTGCGCACATGATTGCATACTGGGCAGTGAGGGTGAACATTCCCAGTTTTGGGGGTTTGTTTTTTTTGTGTGTGAAACTCAGATACAATTACAATGATTGATGACAAGTTCATTTAAGAGCAAACCTTTTGGAGGTTACGATGAGTACTAATTGAACCTGCTACTGTTTGACCAATTTAATAAAAAAATAATAATAATTACATGCTGTTTTTTTTTTTTGTCATAAGGTCTTTTAACATGACCAATAGAGCACCTGAGAAGGCTTGTGCACAGCCTCGAAAGACGTTGATGCAAAGTACAATTTAAGAATACGGCATTCTTTCAGACTCGAGGTTGGTCAAAACACTGCATTCTGTTTTCCATCCCAAAAGCAGCAACAAAGATTATAATAATTCTCCCTACCCAAGGATTCGACCCCAACAAAGAGGACTTTATAGCCAATCAAAATGTTCTATTTATTATTATGTCAATGCAAAAGAGTCCCAATATATTCAGTATTTGTAAACTAACAGAACGGTAAGTTGAATAAATGTTATATATGCCATCACATGCATGGGCAGAGATATATTTCATTCAGGATCACCTCATGGAGAAAAAGTAGAGAGGTGCTCAGATGGTCTCAGTTGGCAATCGGATAATCCTTTAAATCACATCCGTTGGACACATGCTAGCAAACACACAGCCAAGTATCCGATCCAAGACAGACAATAGGAGTTTGCAATACAGTGTAATGAATTGTCAATCAAGCATCTGCTTCACTTTTAAATTATTCCCATTTGAGTCATTCTAGTACTTAATTACTTCCATTCATTCTCTTGCACTTCTCCTGTTCAATATCACAGGTGAGCTGAGCTGGAGCCCATCCCTGGTGACAACAGGCGAGAGGCAGGGTACTTCCTGGACTTGTCACCAGTCAATCACAGGGCAATAATTTAATTTCAAGCATGCACGCACATACACCCACACACACGCACACACACGCATACACACAGAGCTGAGAAGGCACCGGTTACTGTGGTAACAGTTCACCCCCCCTGCCATTATCCAAAACCCTTGCTGAACTTCACACTGTGTAAAAGCTTTTCACTTTCCACTGATTTATTCTATCAGTTTTGGAGAGGATCGTGATGAAAGTAAAAATGTAAAAAAAAGCGTAAAAAACCTTTCAGTGTAGTTACAGTGAAGACTCACGTAGCTTACTGTACATACGTAGCTCAGAGGCCTACACAATGAAAGCGTGGCTCAAATAGTATCAATGCAGCCACCATAAACAACTTTGCAACTGTCAGCAAAGTTGATCATGACCATGCCAGGCTTTATGTGTGCTTCACTCATCTGTAATTGTATTTTACTACTTGAGCATGATCTGATATGGAAATGGCAGCCTGGTTTGGTGCACAATGCAGTATAAAGCCTGTGTGGTGTAAAAACATCTATTGTTAAGGGTAGGGTTTCTTTGTCTCTGCTTAGCGCTTACTAATATGGTTAGATCGAGAGGCCGCGGCGGACTGTGTAGAGGCACGCCGGTCCACTGGCAGCTGCACCAGCGAAGCAACGGGCTACCGGGACCCGTGAGGCATCTCTTTTCCACATACTCCTTTTACATGGTCCTCTTAGTGTTCAGCCTTAGACACCAAAGTCGGGTGAACCAGAATTTTCATAAGCTGACAAACGTATGTTCTCCAAAACTCTGGCACGAGAAAGAGGAGACAGAGAGGGATGTTGTGCCGGGACCAGGCATCAAGCAAGGAGGAGAGTATGTCAGCCCGTCCTCCCGTTATAATGGGAACGTTAGGACTATCCCCAATAAGAAGGACAAGCTAACAGCATTGCTGGCTGACACCAGGGGGACTTCCGGGAAGCAAGCATACTTGCATTTTTCGGAGTCAAATGTTATTGCTGCTGAAACAAAGAAAATGTACTCCTTGTGCGATGACGAATGAAAAAATGTTGCCATTGAATTAGAGTAATTTTGTGGAATAAGACCATGTTGGGATATGTGTCATTATCGGTATCTAATATTTTGTCCATGCCGCACAAAACAACTCCAGTGTAGATTAAAAAACTGGTGAAGTATGTGATGAGTTTTACGCAACCTTTTCATGCCAGTTTACTCTGCAAATTAATTGTCTGGTTAACAGAACTTGAATTCCATTGGTTATGTATGAAATAGCAGGCGATTAACTTAATTCACTGTTTTTGGAATGTGCATTGCCATCCTGGTCATGCGTTTTAAAAAGCTCCCCTACGGCATTTCATTGTGTTGAAAAATTCCACAGCTGTCATAATGACTGGTGTCACTGATAGAATTTGGTAAAATCCGTGACTTCTTTTCCAGCTTTTGTGACATGTGCTTTAGACCATACAACTTAAGTGTCACATTGCCCTCTGTTTGACCCTCCGCTGCCACTATATGGCTCATGAACTTCAATGTGTCTCAGCCACCCCATGCCCCCCACCACCCTCACCATCACCACTATTCAAGTGTTCCCATGTGGGTACAGTGGTGGTCTCAGCCACTTCTACACAACTGACCAAACTCAATTACGTGTGCCATTTATCTCCACTGGGGATGTTTGGCCCCGTGGCTTGGGTGTAAATCTCTGGTCCCAGTCAATAATCTATTCTCCAACTCATCCAAGGGCCCCCTATTGTTATTTGACATCCGTTTGGCAGTTGAATGATGAATAGTGGGCGGAGAGAGTGGGTGGGAAAATAGAATCGAGAGAAAGTGAAGTGGTAGGAGGTTATGGGAGAATGTGAGGCCAATGGTCATTTATCTAGCAAATGACTTCACAGTTCATTGTAGGTTGTAATGTAGCCCGGCATCCCACATAGCCAGCAATAAGCCATAGCCGTGTACTAGTAAAGGTCACATCAGGGCCCCAGACAAGTCTTAACACAAATAGACATAAAACATGTTTAGGGAGCAGGTGAAGAACTTCTAGAGGACATCTCGAAAAATGTGTCAAAAAGGTCACAGGGCACCAAAAGTTGAGACTACTTTCTATACATCCCTTCCGGTCAAACGTTCCAAGAATAACAACTGTCCTTCTACCAGACAGTCTTGCATTGTTTCAGTCAGAGGGGATGAGCGCGTATAGCCCAAACATGAACAGTAAACACTAACAAACGGCAGGATCAGATGTCAAACCAAACCTATCATATTGGCTGGATAATTACAGCAGATATAGTGGCATTAGCCGTTGTTGTGCTTTCCCATGTATTGTGGCAAAAGCAATCTAATTAAACCATGAAAGGGCATATTCATCCTGTTGTCTGAGAGTCCACTGGTGATGGATGGGATAATGAGTTTCCTGAAGAGCAACAAACTGGGATAATGAGTTTTATCCAGGAGAGGCTCAGGGGGTACTCAAGGGGAGCTGCTGCAACCCAAGCTTGGTGACAAACAACTCAAGACATTCAGTCAAGTATGAGCGTAGAAGAAGAAATGCCAAGCCAACAAAACATTTTATTTGGTCGGAATAAAAAATTATAGGCTGTCCAGCATATTAATGAAACAATGTATGCCTGTGCATGATGGTGAGGGTGGCTTCTGGTATGAGCCAAATACAAGAGCTGGGCATTTCGTCTGAGACGGACCGGTCCGTCTATCCATCACTGACGGTGGACAAATGTTGGGAAAAAATAAATAAATAGCACTCTCTCAGTTCAAACCTCTGACCTCACAAATATTCTTTTGGAATAGAAAACAACTTCCGCAGAGCCTGTAGAAAGTTATCACAGGAGTGGGCACCAATGTGTAGCAAATGAAGTGTATGAATCACAGGTAATGAACGATCATAAGCAAACACAAACATTGAGTAATGTTTTACATTGTATGGCAATGACATGGATAACGACATAGGAAGTTGTCAGCATATAAATATTTTTTAAAGTAACTTGGGGAAAAGATGCGTCGGGCAATCTAATGACATGAGCTGTTCTACATGGCGACAAGGAATTCAGTGTCACAGATCGAAGCAAAGCCAGCAACTTTACAGTGGTCATAAAGGGACAATGAAGAGACTTCTGCCGCTTTATGTCAGCTGGCAGCTGCTGCTGGTTCCAGTATGTGCCAGTTACGGACAGGCACGGGAAACAACCGTAGGAGAAACTCTCTCAACTTGTTTACTGAGACGCACAATGTAACGCAGTATGGGTGGAAATGAATTCAACGGTAGGGTGAAACGATCCCTGAGAAAAGAAGTATGTACAGATAGCTAGATAACTATTCTTTATCTTTTCAGTGAAAAATTGAAAATATTGAACTCTGCTCTTAGCAGATTGTGAGAGGTCAAATTATTTGCACTAAAACAACTCCTTAGTGGAAAAATGCTCACACCTATTTTTACATGTAAAAGTAGTAGCTTTATTAATTTATTTCAATATATTGAATACTCCAGGAGGAGTTGGAAAGAGTTGCTGGGCAGAGGGATGTCTGCGGTGCTCTGCTCGACCTCACGACTCGGCCCGAGATAAGCGGATGGAAATGGATGGAATGCAAAAAAAAAAAAAAAAAAAAAAAAAAAAAATCCAGTTCTACAATGTCAGATGTCTCAGGAGCCTGAGTCTTCTCCAGGCTCTACATCATCATTGATTGTTCTTCTTTTTAATGCCTTTAGAACTTTCGACATGCTGACATGCACTTGACAAGAGTCTTCTTGAAGCTGCCCCGCAAGTTGCTGCAGTCTCCATTACAATTACAACTTGTTAATTGGAGATAATGATGCGCAGCTGGTTTGATCAGACTAGCCAATGCTTTTCGTGCCTTTGTAGCCTGTACGTAAGCCTTAAGGTAATGCGTCTATGTGTTCATCTACACAAAATCGATCAGAGTTGATTTCACATGGCCCCAGATTGCCGAAACCAAATCACAACCACGGAAGGAATGACAAAACAGCAGGTGGCGCACCTGTTTTCTGAGAAAGCTTTTCGGATATTTCCGACATCGTAAAAGCCCTGTGACGTGGTTAAGAAGGTGGGATGATTGGTGCTTGAGCTAAGCATTGCCAACGCCTGAAAATAGAACAAATACTCTTCCGAGATGTCAATAAATGCAACAAAAACATTTTCTTACCTTGTCTTGTAGTGTCATGTTGACTAATGAATGCTGTTGTTTATTTTTTGATATGCGTGGAGTGCACTGTGTCCATTCATGTTCCACACAATGGCTTGAACATGCCTGGCACCCAATTTAGTCAAACAGCCCATTCACATATACGCACCCATATTCTCATATATTTGGAAGATATAAAATGTACATATAGCACGCTGTGGCTAATCCGAAAAGTTTTTATGCCACGATTACAATGTTCAATTTAAATCTGTTATGTGTTACTCAACACCTTTACAAACATGTTAAAGAAATTTATTGAAGAGGAATGTATTCCCAGATTGGCCAAATAGCTGAACGACCTACTCATTCTGGACATTTTGATGGTCAATTCAGTAAAACATTAGCACATCTGCAATTTGCTTTTGCACAAAAAAAAACCAAAGCAAATAATAAACTTCCATTGGCTGTGTTTCATTTATTATTTAGTTGGTGGAGAAATCATTTGAATTTATTTCAACCTCAAAGCAATGTTTAAAATGTATATTCTTCCTGAAAATACTCTTTATTTTTTGCATTTTTAAAAAATGCATCCATTCTAGCTCTGTGCTTATAAGCTCTTTGATGAATCATGCTGTCCTATTTGAAGAGCTCCAACCGCTTTACTATTTACTTTGATTATTCACCCACCGTCATCTCTCAAAATACTCTGTGCAAAGACAAAACAGCATAAGGGATTAAAGGTGTCTGCAGGCCAAAAAAGAACTAAACCTTTTGAAAAAATAAAAATATAGAACCTTATGTTTAGCGCAGCATTCACAAGACATCAGAAAGACAAAATGCTGGAGCATTGTCAATCTGCCCTCAGGCCTTCATGATGTGAGTGAGGCTAGACAAAGAAACCGTACAGACAATCGCGATAAGTCAAATCACTTGAAGGAGCCACACTGTGGTGTAAAATGTAAATAAGAAGAAGAAGAATTGTGTGCAAATTGCTATATATTTGAGTGGTTCTTCATTTTTAAGTTTTAAAATTCATACCATTATGTTTGAATAAATAAAATTGGGGCAACATTTATTTGATCAATATTAATCAATATTTTGAGCCTACTCAAGACCTTTGAAATTTTGCACAACGTATACCTCAATTCAGGACTTTTACCATATATTCAAGAACACTTCAAGCACAGCACAATAGACAAGTTACTAATCACCAAAATTGTCTTTTATCACAATGCCTTAGTACTGTAGCTTTGTTCAACATTTCAACTAGTGTTGTAGTTTTTGAGATCGGTCTCGGTCCCAAGACAGCCATACCAGGGCCCTGACCAAATTGGAGCCCCAAGCAAAATTTAATTTGCAGGCCCCCGACACGTGAAGTGCTTGTCGGCTTGTTGGAACGCTCGCGTATGACTTTCGAAGCTCGCTCAATCAGTGATGTTGCAATGCATCCGCTAGGACCAAATGGGGCCCCCCACGGATGATTGCGGTGTGATCTGCGTTTAGGGAGGGGCCACCCTGGGTCATACAGTATATGATGTCCCTTTTACTTGTCACCTGAATACCAATCATCTATTTTACTTTACTCATATGCACCATATTCCCTCTATATTATCATTCTTAATTAACGTAGAAAGTAAGTAGGATAAAAGAAGAGTGAGTTAAGTGAGTTAATTAAATAAAGAGGCACAGTACAATTTCTTTTCATCCTCTCATACTTGTTCTGGCCTAAAGTCTATACATATTCTCTATATATACACTGGATGTCCTGTTCTCCAACTCCAACTCTGTCTATCTGCATATACATATTGCCCTCTTTCTCACTACAGGGATGGTAATGGTATCTTTGCAGAAGTCTGATTAAAAGGACACTTCCTCCTTGGAGACCACCCAACTGTTTCCCTTTTTCTCCCTTCTTTTCCTCAGAGCGTCAGAAACCTTGAGCATGGGAACAGAAGAGTCTGATATGAGACGAGCACAGTAAAAGCTAATTAAATTAAGCTTCCCTCAATAAAAGAGGAAGTGAACTTAGCGCTTTTATCCCAACTCTGCCATCAAAGGAAGAGGAAAAAAATACTGCAGCACAAGATAAAACACACATCCTGGAGAGATGAATTTCTTCCTGTTACATTACATCCATGCTACCCACTTAGCAATGTTCAACCTCATGCAAGGGAGAGGAACTTTAGTTATTTATTTATTTATTTTTAAAGAATCAAAGGGTCCATGGAACAACCAACTCTTTACAAACATCCAACTTTTCCAGTCCCCATCAGGATTGGAATAATTTCCGAGTCTGTTTAAAATTAACTGTAAAGTATGTGTCTCACATTACAAAAACTACAGTTCCTTAGTAAATTTCTAACAATTGCAGTTAGTACATCACTGCCCGTTGTGGCAATTCTAAAACACCAAGTGCATTTCTCTCATAATATATTTGATGAGAACGCTTATTCATTCAATTAAGGACTTTTTTCAACCAAGCATACACATATAAGAATACAAAACAAGTTAGAAACTGTTATATGTAAGGATTACTTAGGAGATCAAGTCATCGCAAAGAATATGAATTGCGTCGTATTGATTGTTGAATCGTGGCATCATTGAAGCCATGGTACAAAATAGAATGCTGTGCTTGGCTGCAACAAGGAGAGACACTGCTGATTCATTCCAAACAAACAAATGTTAAAAAGGCCACCAAATAAAGCAAGTATTCATCGGTCATTTAAATGTGCAGTACTGACACTGCGCAGAAAATAACAAAGAGTCACTTTAAATGGATAAAGTCAAAGTTGGCATTGAACGGCAACAGTTTAATGCCTGATGCTGGTGTATCAATACTGAATCAGAGTGTATGAGGTAACTATCAAAAATACGGTATCACCACAGCTACTACATTCATGTGTTTATTTCATTGCAGTGACTTCTGAAAGACACCATAAAACCAAAAAAAATGAAGAAAAAAATTACTAAGGTATTTTTTCTTCAAGATTATGTGACTGGTGATAGTTTGTGCACTTGCCTCAGCCAGTCACGACAAAGGTTTGCAGACTTAACATGATGAAGTTGGAGACCTAGTTAAAATCCTTTTATCTCTATGGCCAGAGGGGTCCACTATTTTGGATGCCAGTTGCCTGAAGGGTGGATAACACAACTTAGTTAAAATAATTCAACACATTCAGTTTGATCAAGGAGGATGTGTTGCTCACACACATTTCACATTTTACTTTCATATTCCGAATCTTTCTAGTGAAGCAAAAGTCTTTAGTCAGGGTCCATCATTTTCTCCTTCAACAGGGGCACAGAAGGAAGGTCAAAGGGATTATCATAAATTTACATGATGAAACGTGTATATATATATATATATATATATATATATATATATATATATATATATATATATATATATATATATATATATATATATATATATATATATATATATATATATATATATATATATATATATATATATATATATATATATATATATATATGAGTACAATGAATCAGTACAATGAGAATGGTTGAAAACGTGCCCAATACGAAAGCAGGAGTGACATGGAGAGAATAATTGTCAATTTGGTCTCCATTTAATAAAGAATCAACTATTTCCTCGAACAGGTTCCCAAGGAATATATGCAGTCCATCTCGGGTCTGCGTATGACTTTGGTCATGCGCACCAGTAGAATGTGCTGCTTTGATTTGGTTCAACAGGCCATCAATGGAGATTGATAGAGAATCAGGGAGAAATGGGGGGAAAACTAGGAAAAGAGTTCCTCCTCTCATCCTCATTATGTAAACGAGGTGCATGACTGTTCAGTGTGTCCCTTGAGAGTTAATTACCAGTGGCTTCTCAGCCTAATTGGCTGAAACTAAAGAATTTGCCATTTCTTATTCCTACGCTCACTCTACCCAGTCCATTCTCGCCATCTCTCGCACAAGCACAGTCTCCTTTTTTCAGCCTCTTTTACTTCAACCTGTTTTCTTGTTTTCTCCTTCCCAGGATCGTCCCTTCGGTTTAGCTTCACGCCAATCCAAAATCTGGCACTAATGCTTAATTTGAGCATCTGCTCCAGCTGGCAGAGAGCGAAAACATTTTTACATTGCTAAATCCAGTTATTTGGTCAGATTAATCACTAGTGGATAAAAGGAGTGAGACAAGGTCTGACAGTTGCTCATCCCTTTGAAACAAAAACAGGTGGTAAGAGCAGTTGCGTCAAGGGAGTTCGCCCAACCACTCTAAATGTGTTTTGTGGACTTGGAGAAGGCATTCGGCCATGTCCCTTAGAGAGTTCTGTGGGGGGTGTTTCAGGAGTATGGGGTACCGAAGACCCTGATACGGTCTGTTTGGTACCCCTACAACCATTGTCAGAGGTTGCCATTGCCAGAATTTAAATTGGAATTATTTCCAGTGAGGGGTGGGTTTCGCCAAGGATGCCCCATTTCACCAATTCTGTTCGTAACCTTTATGGACGCAGCCAAGGCTTAAAGGGATCCGGTTTGGTGGCCTAAGTATTGCATGTCTGCTTTCTGCAAATGATGTGGTACTGTTCGCTTCAATGAGCCGTGATCATCAACTCTCACTGGAGCCGTTTTCAGCCAAGTGTTAAGCGGTTGTGATGATGATGATAAAAATAAAATGTGAAATGATAATCAGCAACTCAAAGTCTGAGACCATGGTTCTCAGTTGGAAAATCATGGAGTCCCTCTCCAAGTCAGGGATGAAATCCTGCCCAAAGTAAAGACGTTTTAGTACCTTAGGGTCTTGTTCATGAGTGACGGAAGTGTGGATCGGGAGATCAGCAGGTGCATCGTCTACACTGTTGCGGACTGTATCAGTCTGTCGGTGTGAGGAAGGAGCTGAGCCTAAAGCCGAAGCTCTCAATTTACCGCTTGATCTTGATTCCTATCCTCACCTATAGTCACCAGCTGTGTGTCGAGACCAAAAGAACATAATGCCGGATACAAGTGCCTGAAATGAGTTTCCTCTGCAGGGTGTCCAGGCTCTGCCTCAGAGAAAGGGTGAGACGCTCGATCATCCGGGAGGGGTGCAGAGTCGGGCCACTGCTCCTGTGCATTGAGAGGCGCCAGATGACGTGGCTTGGGCATCTCATCAAGGTGTCTCTTGGATGCCTCCCTGGTGAGGTGTTTTAAGCAAATCCTACCGGGAGGAGGCCCCGGGGACGACACAGGACACGCTGCAGAGACTATTCCTGGGAACGCCTTGGGATTCCCCCCGAAGAGTCGAACGAGGTAGTTTGGGTAGAGTGAAGTCTGGGTTTCCCAGCTAAAACGTGTGTCCCCGCGATGTGATAAACAGCCCACTTTCATAGAGGACTACAGAATCACTAAAACCTATCCCATATGACTTCAAGTGAGAATGATGTACACCCTGGATTGGTCCTTAATCCAATCGCAGGGCACAACTAGACAACCATTCAGAATCACATTCAGACCTATGGACAATTAAGACTTCAATTAACCATAGAAACATGAAACCGGAGTACAATACAAAGAGAAAGTCAACCCAAGTATAGAGAGAACACGCAAATATAAATCTGCTATATTCACTTTGCTCTGTTGACAGTTGCTATTCATTCACTGTAATGAGATAAAACAAAAACGAGAGCACAAGAAATCAACATTGTCCTTGTTATTGATTAATTTATTTTTTTTACAAAGATAACTAGAATGGCACTCAGTAGGGCACAGAACTACACTGTTAAAGAGTCAACGCTGTTACGGAATACGGGCATTGTTTTTTGGGGTTTTTTTGCTATTAGGTTTAAACATATGCTCTTTTTATAAGTACTAGCATGTGTCACTGGAGCAAAGATGCATGGAGTGGGACCACTAATGTCCAAGGCAGTCTCCAAAGCTTTGATCTTTTGTTCTGTTTATGCCATTAGCGTGGAGAGACGCAAATAGCGGCCTTCTGCCACAAGGCTGTTAGATCTCAATAACAAGGACAGCCCAGGTAGTCATAATAGAACATTTCCTCTGTATCTGTATCGACTTCAAACAGGGTAAAATTACTAGAAAACAATCTGGGTCCGACTTTGAGGGTTGAAGAAAACTTGGGCTTTCGTGCGTGCTGGGCTGCAAACCCCTACAACTACACTGCAGAAGATCAAAGTTAATTCCCCACTTAATTAAGCTGAAAATTGGACGAGATCAGGCAGCGACTGGTTTGTTTGGTTTAGTGCCAGCAAACCTTACGCATCTGTTGTTGTGTATATGGTTATCTGCGGACAAGGGCGCATCCGTGCTTCTGTGACGGCTTTGACTTGCCTCTATGGCAAAGTGATGGAAAGAAATAGGAGAATCACAGCAGTGCTTCATAATGAGACTCCTTCTGCTGCTCGCCTTTTCATGGCCATGTCCATGTGTTGTGATGCTAATGAGCCCTCACTACCACAGACACCCCATTTAATTGTCCTCTTTGATCTACCGCTAATTCTGCTAATTAGCAGCCCAACTTTCAAAGTTAAACGTTTTGCGTCCACCTCTAACTGTGCATAGAGCATGTGTGTACGCGTGCATGTTTGCGTGCTATGTGTGTCAGCGTGGATCCGTCTGTCTGTCTGAAAATACGAACGGATGGCAAGCTGCAATGGTTTTGAAGCCCAGATGTAATTTACTTAATGACAAAGCCCGTTAAAAACGACCTAATAGGTCACCGAATACAGGTAGGGCTGAACGATTTCAGGAGAGGATTGAACTGTGATTTTTATGACAGATATTGCGATTTTGATTCGATGCATCATTTGGGTTGGGGTTAGGATTACCATCACCATCATAGTCATTTGCACCATTAAGAATATTTGCCGCAGTCTGGCCTTTACAAGCCAGACTTCACATTACACAAGCCAATATTTGTGCACAAGTTCTGCAAATCATCCAATACGAGCAAATCTTCAACTATGATAAATCACACTAGGAATGTAAAGTTGTTCCAATCTACTCTGAATTGCTATCCAAAAGGCATTCATGTTTTTAAACTATCATTTAAACACTTTTGGCACAGTGCCTGCCTTGCTAATGGGAGTAGATTATGAAATTATTCAGATTTAACAGACCTGGAAGGGGCACAACTACAAATAGCTCCACTGTTTGTCTGGTCCACTTGTTTTCACAGTTGTTGAATAGCCTTCGGATATGTCTTTTTTTACTCGCTGACTAGTGACTAGTGACTTTCCCACAAATGTATAAACAAATAGAGCAACCCAAACTAACACAAAGAAAAGTGCAACATCTCATTTGAAGAAGCGTGAAATAAATTATACATTTTGGAATCAAATTAAGTGGAGATAATGATAAAAACAAGTGTCCTGCAGTCATGTCATGCATTTTAAGTATTGGAGCATTCACAAAGTATAATCAATATTAATCGCTGGAAAATAAAACAGTTTAATTTATTTACAGTCTCAAAATTCACCAGGTTAAAAGGAACAATTGCAATAATTGAGCACAGACTCCAAAGCTCAACAATAATGCCAGTAATATGCCTCCCTACTCAATTCAAGTGTGCCTGCTTTGTGTGAGACGCTACATCAAGGAAATTAATGTGTGCTTATGATTGAAGGTAAAGCAGTTTACTCCAGTTCTGAATTTGCCCTCTATAATTGTTTCACTGCAGTCCTGACGGCCTTAGTAATGTACACTACAAAAGTCAAAATTGTCAAACAAATCTGAGGAGAAAAGGTGTCTTAAGGTCTTAAATCTTTCATCCCGGGTGAATGCAATACTCCTTTACAAAGTTACCAAATAAGTTTTGAATTTGGTTAAGTTTCTCCTGTGGTGGAATCAACTGAAGCCCAAATTCGGGTATTAGGAAAATCCACATTACCTGTGACTCATACTACAGTCAGTTAACGTTTTATTTTAAAAGGACATGTTAACACAAAATAAAGTGTTCCCTGCATTTTAGAAAATGAAAGGAAGGAAGGAAAAGGAGAGGAAGAGAGGTTGACAGCACAGCCGGGGGATCCCATGCCAATCGGAGCATGGCCCTTTAGCCGAGCGTTCTTTCTGAGATGCCAGTTTGACGGACGATGCTGGTCTTAGTGACATTTCTCCGGGGTAGGAAAGGGAAGACAAAAGTGTTAAAGAGAAAGAAAGTGAAGAAGGCACAAAACAGCCTCCACAAGCAATGAGTGGTGGGGGGCATGATTGCATTCATTTGTCATGATTTAAATCAACTAAATACAAAACAAAAACGTGCATAATTGTCTTCAGAAAATCATAACAGAAAGATTTTCATTATTGCATATGCAGAACTGAGACAAAACAATACACTCCACTCCATTCTTAATTACAGGTTTGTAATAGAGTGGAATAGCTATGAGTTTAATAAAACATGTTTCAATAATAAAGACCCTCTAAAGTGATTTGTTTCTAAATACATTAAATATGTTTGAAGGTTAGTGCTGAAAAGATGCAAAGACTGAGACCAATTTAGTCCAAAATTGTTGAACTCTATAAATGTGTTCAACTCTTTTTCACCATTTCAGTTGTCCGGACCTTTTGGGCGTGGCTAAAACCAAGACCAAGTACATACTGCTGGCCTATTTCTACCACTACAGCATGCAGTTAGCTTGCTAGACATGCCTACAACCCGAAAATGCATCCTTCTTGCGCATCATTATTGAAACTGTTCAAAATTGTCTTTCGTGCTATTCAAGCTACCAAAAAAGTTGAAACGTAAAGCCTTGTGGGGTTTATGACTAGCAGCATGAATATGCTCAAACGGCTGTTAGAGCCTACGCAACAGGCTGAATAATGTGCCACTGTTTTTAAATAAGTGGTTTACTTTCCATCACGTGTCTCTGGTATGAGGACCCACAAACTGGGGCACAACACTGAGTTAGGCGGTGACATATTGAACGACTTGGCCACCAGTCTCCGTCATTCAAAAGCATATTATCCTGCAAACTAGCTAGCTGGTGGTTAGCACCAAGTCGAATGTATGTGACTGACAAGTGATGCATGTTTTCGGCACATTCACCAGACATGCGCGCAGTGTCTGAAAGCTGAGAGAACATGTCAATTATTCACCATTTTGAAGCCTGATTTTATATACCGGTACAGTATACTTGATGTTTTTTTTTTTTTATTCGTTCAAATTTGGCTGGCTAGTTAACATCACCTAAAAGGTGTCTGAATTACAATCAGAATTCATGCACCACGACAATATGGGCATACAAGTCTGGCAGGGAAGCTCTATAGAGCTGTGTATTTCAGTATACTCACCTTGCCTGCAAGAATGGTAGATAAACAAGAAAAGATCAGAAGGGAAAGGAGGAGGGGAAAGAAGGAAGGGAGGAGGAATCACTTATTGGCACTGAGCTCATTAGCATCACACCTATTAGCGTCCTGCCAGCTTCACTGGCCCCTCTTTGTCACTCAGCGCTGAGAGACGACCTTGCTGTCAGTGTGGAGAGGCAGTCAACAAACACACCGATTGCTCATTTTTGTCCAGTCTTGCCTGTTTGTCCACGTCGGAAATAGACAGTTTAACAGACAGGGAGAGAGAGTATTGCAGCAAGCTCGTAACGGTTTGAAACGGCTTGTAGGACCTTTAAAAGAAAGTTATTGACAGGGCGACGGCCTGGTTAAATGAAGTTCCCGCCCTCACTTCAACATAGTTCCTTGACACTAAGATGGCACCAAATTAATACTTTTATTAAGGCAGCACCAATGCTGGTATTGGTGCAGATACCATAGAGTACGTCTATACCTGTACTCATACTTGGACTTGTAAAAATGATCCAATGCTAGAACTCAGATACACCCGAGTTAAAAGTGTGCCTGCTTCAAGTCATTCATTAAAACCGCAGTTGATGTTTATTATAAAACTAGTCACAAAATAAAGAGAATTACACGTCGTATATTTTAACAGGCGGTGGTCGACTGGTTAGCACGTCCGCCTCACAGTTCAGACGTCGTTGATTCGTTGATTTCTCCGGGTACTCCGGTTTCCTCCCACATTCCAAAAACATGCATGGTAAGTTGCTTGGACACTCTAAATTGCCCCTAGGTGTGATTGTGAGTGTGGATGTTTGTTTATCTCTGTGTGCCCTGCGATTGGCTGGCAACCAGTTCGGGGTGTACCCCGCCTACTACCCAATGACAGCTGGGATAGGCTCCTGCACGCCTGCGACCCTTGTGATGATAAGCGGTATAATGGATGGATATTTTACAACACACATACGTCGGCTTACAAACACATAGCTTTGTCTCCCCTATCTTAATACTAACAGATTATGCAGTCAGTTATTATGCATCATATTAGAGGTGGAATCTCTCGCCTTCCCACAATTTGATTACATTTCAAAGAGCTGTTACTTCACTTATACAGGTCAATGCATCTTCACTCACTACAGATTTTCTGCTTTATATTTCCATTTTTCTGATTGTGGAAGACTTAAAAAATAGAAAATGTAACATTTGACAACAAACAGCTCATCATTGCAAAAACTGAATAATGGTGTTTCAATTGTGTTTAGCTAAAGTAATGGCAAAACAACTTCTTAAAAGTGGTAGGAAATATGTTTATAAGGATGACTAGTTAAATTAGGCTCTGTCTTATCACACACATCACTCGTATCAATAACAAAAGTAAACAACCTCAGTCTCATGCATCTGTGTTCACGTCGCAGAAAGCGGAGATGATGAGGTATCACTGATGTGTGATGTGGTGACCTTCCTCAAAGCTACAGCTACGCAGGGACCTAATTTGTGATTAAAAAAAGGCATATTTTCATAGCTTGGGGTTCTTATCAAATGATGTTGAAAAACAAAATTATGTATTTATAGTGACAGCATCTGTTGGACATCATTGAAATATCTTAAATATTGCCCAACGTGTGCTACCGCAAGTCAGTATGTACACCGCCCCCACCCCATCCCACCCCCAACACACGCATATATTAATTTACTCACACCAGTTTCAATGGAAAAAAACCCAAAAAAACAGGCACCTTGTGGGTTTCTTGGTTGGCTTAGGGCAGAAAGTGGCCTTGGCCCGCCAGGCCACTGAGGCCCTTTAGTGTTTAGGTTACCATTAGGCTGATGAGTTTTGGCAGCACAAGTAGCTGGAGTTAGTGTTGAACTTCAGCCCTTCTCGTGGCGAGGACCTAATTAAACCTCAACCTCATCCCTGATTTAAAGATAATTAGCTGTAGGGGTTAACTGGGACCCTCACCCAGAGGCCACAAAAAGGGCTGTGAAAAATGTGCACTAATGTACTTTTCAGTGAGAGCACCATCATAAAATAAAGAACAGACTAAGTGTCTATATGTGCTTTAAACGGGAGGCATGCTCATATTTGCACAGGTGTGTGCCAACATTTTCATAGATATGCCCAATGGGTATTGAATCTCTGAAACTGAAAATGGGAACAAATAGTAAATTAAACCTTGTGAACTTGCAAAACTGCTCCCACCTTTTGGACACTCAAAGGGGAAGTCAACCCCAAAACATTCTTTCCAATAATATGTTCAATGTGTTTTTTTTGGTTTGTTTTTTTTAGATACAAAGCAACCAAATAGCCTCACTGCATTTTAACGGTCCGGCCTGTGGGAATGGTCCTATATTTTCCCATTAAGCTATACTGACAGCATGACATTTCCCAGGGTGGGGAGCTCCGATTTGGGGATGTTTTATTCATCCTATTGACTTCTTCAATGTTGCCATAGAATGAGAGCAAATGTCTGAAGTGTGCAAGGTGGCAGTGAAGGCACTTGCTGCTGTTGTGTTTACTACTGAGATCGCCAGACACGGCGCAAAGACAGCTAGTTGACACCTAAATAATATACCCATCACTCTGCAGACAGGGTGATTGCAAAGCATTAGCTGCGTTGAAACTGTTTTTCGATTTGCACATACAGAGCAGAGGATGCCACGTCCTCTAATGTTAGTTTAATTCTGTCATTATTCCTCAAGACACAGTATACTTCAGAAAAAAACTTCGTTTGTCTTTATTGAATGCTCTATGAAATATCACATACTATTTATACCACATATACGATACGCCGAAATTACAATGGTGGTGTACTAAAGGATTACGATGAAACCAAAGGCATTCCAGATTCTAATGCTACCTATGGTCAAAATCCCTGAATTTATGGCACTTGATGAGCAGTCATTTTCATGGCTGAGGTCAAAGCATTTTGCCAGTTCTTAGTGCATCTGTATCCAAGGTATAAGGCCAGCCGGCGCTAATTTATAGACATTTCTCTCTCGGCGATGTTCATGGCAGTACACATTCATCATCTGATTGATACGGGTTTATGCAAGTTTTACCACAGATATATGGAATTCAAACATCTGCCCAGTGAGTATATTTAGCTGAACAGATCAGTGGCTAGATGATGACTTTAACATGAAAAAAGCCTTACCGCATGCAGAAGAGTTCTCTGGGCCTCATACAACGACAAATCATTTATTTCAGCAAAATGACAGTGGAAAACATTGTGTATTGCCCTTCATGCTCTGACAATAAATTATTTAGTTATACTTTGTGGACGAAGTGAAATGTGTCAACGTTTGGACATGATATTTTTGTTTATCAAAGTTCTGAAATAAAACATATATTATCTGTTATCTGTATTGGCAATGACAGGGCAGCAAATGTTTTGTATAAGCAGAAAAAGTAGTTATCATGCATCACTAAGTAAGCATAACATATCTCGGCGTCTCTGATTGTTTTATCCCCCTTACGCAGCCAGCCAGGCTGCAAGTGAATGCACAGATAAGAGCCAAGCTATACCATCTTTTGCTCAACTACTCTTTATAAAGGTTACTGGTTATAAAGTTCACACTTTGAAAAAGTTAACTCCCCGCACCCCAGTTTCAATAGCATTTGCTGGCCAAGTGCAACTGTCCAAAACAGAACATTGTGAGTCTTCTATATCGAAATGCACTAAATGAGGGAGAAAGTAAAGAGATGGAAAAAGAAAGCCAAACTCAAGAAGGATTTTGTGGTAGAACTGTCTTAACTGCCGTTCTTTTATTTTGAAGGTCTGACTTTACAGGCGACAGGGTGTTTACAGCAATGATGCCCGAGTGGTGCTGAGCGGACTGCGAGGGTCTTTGTTCCCTGCGGTTGTGAATAAAAGCTCACATTGTAGAATATGTCAGTTTGAACCCCCTTGACACAAGACGACACACTAACAAAGTGGAAAGACAGCGAGGAATTGTTTCACCGCACACGAAGGGGTCTGTGATTATTTGCAAACATCGCAAATTCCCACCATGCAAAATCCACTGCTGAGGTGGGCTCAGAATGAAAAGAGGTTTTTCAGTTTTGTCAAGTTAGAGGCTAGAGGGGCTGGAGGCTGGAAATGTCATCATGCAACACAAGCCTTTATGGAGACCATGTGAATGCTTTTGTTTTCAAACTAAAATCTAAATGATATCTTCAGTGACTAGACAACGTTGATTTGACTTGATTGAATCGGTCTTTTTTTTTTTTTTTTTTTAAATCTGATGTCATACAACTCCTAACAGACACTGCAGAGACATAGCAGCAGTAGAGAAAAGATGTGAAAAAGCACACAAATGCCTCCAATATCTTATAGAGTATGACTGTTCACTTTAAAGGGAAGTCAATCCAAACCTATTTTTTTCAAGAATATGTTCACAGCTGGCCCACTAGTTGAAACAAGGCATTCTGATAAATATTGCGTTTGTGGAACAAGAGTTACTCCACCCGTTTTCAGCCATCTCTGGGGGTGGACATTTTGTCACTTCTGTCGACTGAAAATGACATCACAGTTACTTAGGACTCAGGTAACGACCAATCACAGCTCACCTGTTTTCTGAAGCTGAGCCGTGATTGGTCGTTATCTGAGCCCTGTGGGTGCGTGATGTCATTCTCAGTGGACAGAAGTGACAAAATGTCTGCCCCCTGCTAAAAACGGGTGGGTTTTGCTGCTTAAATCATATTCTACAAACGCAATATTAAACAGAATGCCATATTTCAACTCGTGGGACTGAATAGAACATATTCCTGAAAAAATATGTTTCGGTTGACTTCCGCTTGAGTGTCAATCCAACATGAAAATAAACCCACGATGAACTCAAATGTAAGCGAAAATCTTTGTTTTCAGAGCTAAACAGTTACCTATTGGCAGTTAATGTTCAGTTGCTGGAAATCAAAACCAAATTCAGATCTGTTTTTAAAACCATTTAATGGCAATTTTGCTTTTAGATTAGCATTTAGTTAAAATTTTAAAAATCAAAAACAATCAATCAGTCATCCACCACTGAAAGAATGCAATTCGAACAAGAAACAGCAGCAAAATCTGAGTTCCCAAAAACGTTCTGAGCTAAGAATCACATGGTTTACCCTCACTTTTTAACTGCAATTATGTATTCTCCAAATTGTTCATGTTTCATGAAAAATCATATTCTAAACCCATTTTGTCTGGGTCTGACTATTTGATTGGAAGAGAGGACCCGTCCCATCCACAATCACCACAAGACAAGTGCCTCTCCTCATCTCCAGGCGGATCACGTGGGAACCACGGCGGGAGACTCCTCCAGGACGCAACGCTGGAAACAGGGAGACACTGCGACCCTTGTTCCCCTTCGCATGACTCTTTGTTAAATGGGTGTTTGCTTACCGGGAGGACTTGAACCCATTTCACTCTGACTGTATCATATAATATCATCTCAGTGTTTGTATCAAAGCATCATTTGCAAACACTTTACAAGAATTATGGCCAAGACAATTCTTCAGTCGAAACGTGTTTATCTATTGCACGTTATTGGCTTATCTTTGTAAATCACGTAGAAAACCAACTCGCACTGCATGAGTAATTTGTCAGGGAAGCCAAAGATACCAGTCTGAGTGCTGACTCGTTTGCTTCTCTAACCTGTAGGTGGTGGGAATGATTAAATTAATTTGCAAAAGCTAGAATAAGTTAGATAGAATGCAAGATAGAATGCATTTCAGCGTTATTAATTGAAACATGAAAAAGAAATTGATTGGGACACAGGATGGATAAAAGAGCAATACTACAAATTAAATTCCCGATGTGTCGGAAATCAAAATGATCTAACAGCTGTTCTGGAGCACTTAGTCACTCCGATTGCTCCTCTGTACAGAGCATGACAAACAACAACCATAGAAAACTGAAACCAAGTAAGCAGTCTTAATTGACATAGGGCCTGATTTACTAAGATGCCAAATACTGTATCTATATACCTGCTCTTTAAGTTACATTGTGTTCAAAACTTGGGACGACACGCTTGAAAAACAGCTCTGGAAGAGGCCAGCAAAAACAGCCACTGCGCACTGAACTCAAGTTCAAAGGACTTTTGTCAGGTGATAGGACATGACGCCTTCTTGTGACTGCAGTTGCTAGTCAGCCCCATTCAGTGGCTCCAAAACTACATTTCTCACTAGACCATGTGTGGTGATTATTTTTTTTGTTTTTTGACATTTCCAAAATGTTTTCATGAGTGGGAAAGTTCCCAGAGGCCTCAAATGTTTCCTAGTTTGTATCTGCCTTTCAGACGCAGTATTTAACAAGTTAGCACCTTTTTTCACAAACATTTAGTAAACCAGGCCCATAGTATATGCCCATCTTAACTTAGCAGCAACCCTGGCAAAGTCCAATGGTTAACAGACTCCCCTTTTTCCGTTATTCATCTTTTACTTCCCTCGCCTGCTTCGCTGAAGCAGCTGGCTGATTCTTCCCATTGTCCTTGCTGCTAATGCCCTCGGGTGAAGCAGGCCATGTCAAACCTGAACCCATCAATCACTCAGCAGCAGCTGTGGGGATAGCGAGAGGGAAATGAAGGGATGAGCAAGGAGAAGAAGGAAGGTGCAATTCGGGTGAAGTATAGCCACCAGTCTACCGTGGCTTGCCTTACTTTTTCTTTTTTTCTACAAACAAACCCCTCCCGTCTCCCTGTCTAGAGCCGCAAGAAACTTCAACTCCTAGAGTTTGGACCCAGCTGTCAAGTCTCACGAGGTTACTCTCAACTGATTCAAATCAAGCAGAGAGGCAAAGACAAAGTGAGGAGAAGAACAGGGTAGCAGAAAGGAATAGGAACAGGGAAGGGGAATAGGGGGGTGGGGGTGACTCAGGGGGGGGCGGCACGTCAAGAGAAGAGAAACGCAAAAAAAAAAAAATGAAGTGGAGAGTAGAAGCAGTGTGTGAGTCCGCCAGCAGGCAGGTGAGTGTGTGAGTATGTGTGTCCGGTGCAAAATGAAGTGTCCCTGTCAGAGCCCCATTTCCCCCTCTGGGCCGCTGCTGATTAATTGTCCATACAGCTCCTGTGATAGCGAACACTTTAACCAAGACTCCCAAGACATGGGCCCATATTCCATCCTAGCAAAAAGACACCTCTCCTCCCTTGTAACGGGTTGCCCTTCTCTGACTGAAATCAAGAGAATTTCTCTCTTCCGGACCCCATCCTTTCCCTTACAGACCACAACAAATAATCCTACATCAGCAACCCATTCACCTTGCCATCGGGGGATAATGTCTCTCTGTGGGAGGGAGGTTTTGGAACAAAGGCAGGCAGCTGAAAGCAGTATGATATAGAGTGTGCCCCCCCCCCCCCCCCCATCCTACCACCACCCTTCTCCCACCTCCTGTGTGTTTACTCATGCACTAGTGACTGGCTGAGATAAAGCACCCCTGTCTCAGGTAAATAGTCTAGCACAAGGGGGTTGAAATGGCACATTTGACTTTGGTACCGGACTACACCCAGCAACTTACACTCATAACTAAACGACTGTACATTCATATCCTGCTTTAGAAGTCCACCCGCACGTACGCCAATAAAGACAAAATATTGAGCTCCAGTACTACAGTTGCATTTATACAAAACTGTGGAAAGAACAAAGAAGTAGATTGCCATGAGCCATGATTTGGTCTTAATGAAGTTAAATCCGATCTGTTAGACAATTCTGATCTTAAATGCCTTGTATCTACATCTGCCAGATTTATGTTATGTTATGTTAGTAGTTTCCGCTTCAGAGAGAATGATTTAAAACATTTTTATACCCAGACAAAAGTCAAATTTTCTCGCAGGGCTTTTGTTTATTAAATATAGTGGCCATGCTTTTCAAGTATAATCCTCACATATTTGCACTCTGTGGAAATAATAATGCTCACTTTTGATTTGCATGTCAGAGAGGTAAAAATTCAAAAGTATATTTAGCATTGATTGCAATATGTGGTATGTTTCCCCAGCCTTAATAATAGCTGTCATGGTCTGCTTTGTCCCTTTCACCACACTGCAGGACCATCGGGTGGCCGTACAGGGACTATACCCCCAAGCCCCAAAAAAGCAACCAAGGTCAATTGCCTTCCCTGCTCCTCTCATCCTGTGCTTTATGAACCTTCACATCCAGGAGAAGAGAGCTGCGCTATTTCTACTCTGTCCAAGGTGACTGCACCAGTGACAGCCACACTATTACTGCCAAGCAAGAAAATCACTTCTCTTTAATCAGTGGTAATGGCAAGACTAGTAAATTAAAGATATATTCATAGCTTCATACAGAATTAAGAGGCCACTGTACATAAATGTTAGGTCTGAACAATTCCTCAAATTCAAATAGACATTGCAATGTAATAGAATGCAATTTTCAAATCGCAAAAGCCGCAATTTGGTAGGAAAAAAAAATACTCTTCATTTTGATCAGTCGTTACACTTTATTTCATATATATTCATGTACATTGTATTCATAAGTTCACTGCTAGATTTTTGTGAAGTTATCATAGTGAACGCGTAAAAGACTGCAAGTCAGAGTGTTTAGTAAGTTAACAACGCTAACTGATGTACACCAACTGTCTCTTATATTAATTCATGAGTCATTAATTTCAGCATAAGACGAACTTGAAAGGCCAAAGAATGTATGTATAATAAATCTGACACTATTGTAATACAGAATAATTTATTGCTTGAGTTTGCTCAAAAATGCATATAAGACGACCTTGGAAATAATCACATAGGTAGTTGAAAATTGCAATACTAAGGGGAAAAAGATGCGATTAGATTCTTTTTCAAAATCGTTGAGCCCTAATATACATTCATCTACAGAGCAATTGAAAAATTGAAAAAAAAAAAAAACACTGAAATCAATGTTATCTGTGGAATAAATTTTTTAAAAAGCATATCATATATATGTATACAAAGTGTTTTATGTATGTGTACCCACCCACTTTCTCCACTTATTTTCATATCGACAAAAATTGATTGCTATGAAAGCTCACACGTATTGTTCAAAAGAACATTTGTTAAGATTATTCAACTGATCTCGGTTTAATAATCTTACAAATGCGGATCGGTGTTCTTTTATTTCTCTTACATAATTGGACAGAGTGACGGATGATACAAGCAAGATGTGATTTGTAATACATGATGACTTGTGACTCAGTTCCAAATTGTTGAGAACAAGTGAGAGTCCGGCCAAAAAGGTTTGCTACAGAAGTGGAGGAATTTAGTGCTTTACGATGGTTGTTGTTAAGAAGGCCAAATTATGCCTTAGCCACAACACAAATTTTAGTAAGATTCAGTCAATTCTCATATTAAAACTAAACAAATGGAAGGATTGAAATTGGATATTATAGTTCCTAACACAGGACTTGGTTGAACATCAAAAAACCTAAGAGTACATGTTTATGGTTTCAAACTGTGTATTCTGAAAATAGCTGCCAGACATGACAAACAATAGTCATTTAAGTAGTTTGTTAGGAAAGTAGAGAAATAATGGATAGTGAAACAAACATGGGAACACATTTCTGTAAATGAGTCAAATGAAGTGTTAACTGTGGCAAAAAAAAAAAGACAATCAGTTTCTATTTCAAACCAGCTAGCAATGCAGAGTGTGATGGCAATACAGAGGCAAACCTCTCTTGTAGCATAATTAAACAGCTTATACCTAACGCTGGAGTCAGGAAGACAAGGAGGTGTGGGGGGGTTGGGGTCAATTTGACATCAGCCTCTGATGTGGAGCTTTTAAGACAAGTTCCAAAAGCCACAAGGGAGATGAAAATCACAGCTTTAAGCCTGTAGAATGAAGAAGACTTCTTGGCAACAGTGGTAAATGTCTAAAACTGAATTGAGATCTCTTAACAGTGGAGAACATCCCCCCCCCCCCCAACAAGGGGATGGATATGATATTGACCTGTTTTGCTTTTATTATCTCCACCTATTTAGTCCGGTTTTCCTTTTAATTCATTAGCTATCAATATTATACATTTTGAAAGGGTAGGATAATTAATCTAGGAATATTTTAAACAACAAAACAAAAGTGTGTTAGAGAATTAGGCTACTAGGCACAACTTTTGTTTTGTTACTTAGATCATAAAGTTGAGAAATGTGTCTTCTGACAAGCAGAACTGACTTGCACTGCTGCACATCTATGGTAAACATTGTTAGCTAATTTAATACAGCCAAATTGTAATCCCTCCACAGGTGGTCAAGGATAGACAGCCGGCGGTTCACTTTCAATTGCTTTATTGAACAAACGGTAACAAAACCAAAACGTAATAACCACATTCATCCTCTAGCTAACGGGTTAGCCAGTTGACAGTCAGCCAGTCTACACTTTCATTCGCTGCCTCAACAGCCCCTTTCCGTCCTTTAAAGCCACACACATTAAAAGTCACAGATTCTACAGTGAATAACGTGAGGATTGTGACCCCAAGTGGACAAAAACAATGCATTCACCTCAAATGCATATTTTGTATTAATAGTAAGAATAAAACCTTTTAAATGTACATGAATAATAAACTGCAATTGGTTGGCGACCAGTTCAGAGTGTACCCTAGGTCTCACCCAAAGCTAGCTGGGATAGGCTCCAACACAACCACGACACAAGTGAGGATAAGCATTACATACGGAACATCCATACACACGGATGGATGGATGGAAAATAATATAATATACAGAAACTGTATGGTGCTGCTTCACGGATTTTCGTCTATGGTGAGGGGAGGGGGGAATTGGAACGTAGCCCCTGAGACAAACAAGGGACTAGTGTAACAAAAAAGTCTTTGTAACTCTAGGATCATACACACACATTGATTTATTATCCACTTATTTGTTTGAAATGTGTAAAATAGTGTTTCTGCTATTCATTTCCTCACGGAAAAAGTTCTTCATCATTTTCAAGCCGAGTATGCTCTTTTTGACCAATTCTCTGCTGTATTTACTATTTTTTCATGCACAAAAGATCACATATGACAATCACTATTGGCAGAGAGAAAACTGAACAGTGAGGAAAAAATAAACTCCTACTTGTGAATTCTAATGTATTTTTTTTAAATGTAAAAAAAATTAAAATAACAGTCCACTCTTCCTGCCAAGTCAAAGTTGATTCATGTGTCATCGCTGTCGCCCGTCTTTTATACCAACTCATTCTACCTGTCTGTATAAGGACAGTACAAGATTACACATAATGTCCCGTTCCTGGGCTGAACAACCTAATTTATATTTGTAAAACTTGTGGTTATTTTCATGGGTTGCATTTATTGTTGTAGCCACTCATTTTTCTGCATTTTCATCTCCTTCCTCATGCATATTACGTGTGTACTGTACAAACATTCAATCTAGGGAGAGACCTATTCCAGTCACGATTTATTGGTTGGTCATGAGCACTATTGAGTCAGTAAAGCATTATACCAACATACTTATGTCAGCGAAGATACACTGATGTTAAACTATGCCGGCTCAACATTAGAAGCAAGACGTAACAGTCTTGTCGTTCCCAAAATCATTTAGACCAGATGGCTGTTACAGTGAGCGAACAGAGTTGTTTACAATGTCAATTAAGAGCCAAAGTGTTACCAACTACTGAGGTGGTCTAAAACGATATTCTCTGCTTATCACTATTATGTCTCAACCACAAGAAAATTGTATAAAGATTGCCTCAAATGTATTCAAACACACAAATTACCAAATCAAGATTTTGAAAAAAAGTGTGTTCAGCCTACTTTATCTGATATCACTCAACGGCCGTCTGTAATTACATTGTAAATGCAGATTAGCTATGAATATTTTAGAAGGGGATTACTAAAAGAGGAAAGAGACAGAGGAAGACATTTGAGAGGAATCTGCCTTTTAAAGCACCCACATGCGAAACTGAATTTGAAAGGCCCACATGAAGGTGGAACTTGTCTTTCATGCCAAGTTGTCAGCCTATTATCATCTTTTCAAATGTTGGCTACCATTATTAACTCTGACCGAGAATAGGAAAATAACAAAGAAAATTACAATAAAAGCCATCGCTGAAACATGGCATGCTGTCACGACAGAGAGGAAAAAATAACATAGCAGGGCAACTAATTTTGAAACAAAAGATTAGTTCATTTTTCTATGGCCATTTCAATTGTACCAAATTAAGAGGAGGCCTCCAAAACCAAAGATAAGAAGAACAAAACTGCAATAGAGAGAGAAGCTCTGGAAGTCATCCTGTCAGTCACAGTCCAACCTTCACAGTCCTACACAGACAAACATTGACAGGCCATCAAACATACAAACACACACACACAAGGATGCTTCCTAGAGCTTTTGTCACCACATTTTGAAACCTTCAAAAATATGTCTGTCAAAGGTTTGAGTGGCTGACAGCATCCTGCCGCCCTCCAGGAGGATGACGAGGACAGATACAGTACTCTTATTGTGCAGGGAGGGATGCAACAATATCATCGAGGATCAAAAGTCGGGCAAGTTGAGAGACATACATCACATGCTTGGACAGTTTTAAAGGGGCAGAGTGTCAGTTGTGGGTTTTCCATTTTAGACTGATAGCTCAGAGTAAGTGTGTATGTGTCTGAAGATGTGTGAATGTATCACAGGACCAAGTGCTTCCTAACGAGATGTATGACAAAAATTGTATTTTAAATATGGACTATGTGCATAAGTGCAAAAGATATGCTCTTAATATATTTCATTTTTCATAACTGGGATAGGCTCCGCACGCCCGTGACCCTTGTGAGGATAAGCGGCATAGATAATGGATGGATAATACATTTTTCGATGCATGTATACAAGATCCACTATCCTAACCCAACAACAAAATGTTTGAAGCAAACAACCAAATACCACATACTGTATTTTTTTACGCGGGCCATTAGTTTGTCATCCAGGCTTTAAAGGAGTCCATTTGCGGGGAATTGGTCAAAATATAACATGGATCACAAATTACATTACACTTTTGACTCTCTTTTTACTTATCTGTTGAAATCAGCCAGTTTGGTGGGGACTGAATATTTCATGGAAATGAGCCACTGGCCACTCAGTGCCACTCTACTACAGGGTCTGACAACAAAGTACAGCCTGTTACCCAATCAGGGAGGCGGAGCTACGGGGCAGCCAAAGGCCTACTTGTGCTGAAACCCATCAACAACTTGGCTGAACTATTACATAAGTCCAGGTTATCAGAAGGTAATGCTCCGCTCCAAAAAAAAAAAAGGTTTACCGCGCAAATGTGCAGTGACACCTACGCACCTGCGCACCACTTTTGTGCACCCCTGCTTATGGCTTTGACATGATAGTGGTTAAGTGTAGTCCAGACAAAATTTTTGAGGAAAGAAAGTAGCAGAGGTCTGGGAATATTCTATGAGCAGTTGATTTAAATGTCTATTGCAGGGTCTTGCCCCTTATAAATAACTACAGAGTTCAGAGTGTCAATGTGCGTGGCAATTGTGCTCTTTTGCTGCAGTGTTGCTTGCGTGTATATTCTACTGTTATATTCTAATATTAATAAATAAATAAATAAATAATAAACAATAAAATGCAATTGTTTTCCATGATGCGACCAAGTCCCTAAACACACATTTCCCAGCCTAATTAAGACAGAGGGGATTGATTTTTTCAAATTGAAACTTTGAGCCCCAATCTTTTCTAATTAACTCTGCAAATTGTCTTGATATAAAGACAGCAAGTGCTTGTGTATTAGCGTTTGTAGCAACTACTGTGCAAATGATGGTTTGGTCGATGTGTGAATTGAACTTAGAGGCCATGCAGTGCACAAGAGTTATTTGGGTGTCTCTTTGTTTTTACAAAGAAAGATCCAAATAATCCTGCCTCAGCCTGTGAAAGAAAAAAGGAAAACCTAAAGGGAGTGAAAAACAAAAAAAACGTACCTCGTCTATTTGATGAGCTGCATATTCTTGTGTGCAGCCTACAGTCGCATCATTTTAAAATTGCCTTACAAGGCGGGATGCGCCAATTCCATTATGAAATCCTTCACAGAAGGGGCATCTAACAGCTGAAAATAATGATGATGCATGGCCTAACGTATGGGATTGTATTTTGCCTGTATAACTGCATGTGATAAATGAGCTTATAGATCTTGTAAAGGTCACATAAAATATGATCCAATCACTTCTGCTGCCAGCAGACAGTCTAAATGTTGATGAACCCATCAACAAGTCAAACCTGGGAAAAAATGCCCTCCAGTATACAACAGGAAAAAAAAAATCATGTGAAGTCGATGATAAAGTGAACTTAGTGAAGAGGGCTGTTATGTTGGAAAACTAAGGCATTATTAAATACACTCACAATAATTATGTAAAATCAGACAAACAGAGATAGTGATAATATATTGTTAGGTTTGATTTCACAGACTTTGTACTCTTTGTTCATTTCAGGGATCTTGGCATCCATTCGTGTAATTAGATGATTGGTGCCAGTGGATCGAAGTGACTAAATTATTCTTATTTTTTCTCAAATATTGTTTTATGTATCAAGGTGGGATGGGAGAAACTTGTCGACCATGGTCACACAGAAAAAAAAAAAACATTTCCGTTTTTAAAACGTTTCACGTACACGGAATCAATTCAAGAAACGTGCGTGTCCACATCACAGACACCGAAAGGTTGTAATGTATATGCCAGGCCTGAAGTGGCGCTGTAACGCTGCCACAGAAAGTCACCAAAAACACAGACTATAATCCTGTGCAATATAAACACATGCACTCACAACTAAAGCATGGAATGCAAAAATAACTTGAAGAACCTTTGCTTCAGAATGAAAGCTCAGACCACTGCCAAGGTAAAGACGATCCAACACGGTGATCAACCGTTGTTATTGTTGGCCGTGTGAGCGCACATTCGTGTGAAAATAACACACGTGTTGTACACATTTTTTTTTTTAAATGATCGTATTAGGGCACCCAAAACACTGGTCGTGAGTAAATAAAATGAATAAACGATGTAAAATCTTCCCGAATACTCTTAAGCTCTTAGCAATGAGGACGAGGTCTAATTAGAATGTTCTGAGCTCCTGCGCTCAAATACTCCACAACGGAAAACTGAAGCAATACAGAGTTGTATTGTTAAGTGATGGCATATATAAGCACATGCTGAAGTGTGGATGAGCGCAGTGCAGTGTGAGTGCAGGCCAGCAAGAGACAGAGTAGAGAGGAACCATCGCCCTGAAGCACTCTAAAGTAGCCCCGGTGCAAGTGCGCCCTCAGGTTTCATGGTATAGCACAGCACCATACATTCAAGTATAAAACACATTCGTACATACATTTTATAGCCCCAAGAAAAAATAGAATAAAAATAAATGAGTTAACTGCGGTAAAAAAAATTAAGAACATCATTTGACTTAAATTGTAAGAACACAATAAAAATGCTTTAAGGCCAACCAAATATGTGCTGAGTAATTTTACAACACAGTCCTCACTACGACTGAAACTTCACCCATTCATGTACAAATATAGACTATCCTCACTGCTGTGGTTGTGTGCAAGAAAAAAAATAACAAATCATCTTGTCCACTTTCGCTCGGCCCCACTCCATCACAGCACCGTCCAGTCCGATATACGGCGGATGCTACCAGTTCAACAATGAATGGTACAGCTACAATCAGCATTTCAATTTGGATGTAAATCCAAAACCCTAAAGAAATTGCAGAACGCTGGAAAGAAAGATAATTATAGCGGATACAGTTTACCCACATTGCACTGACTCTACTAATTGAAAGAGCCCACACAAATATACACAGACGGATGTAATGCCTCCACTGTCTCCTGCATATGGAATACATGAATATTCATAAAATGGAGAGCTATCTTGAATGAGGCCATATGGTTTGGAATCGGCAGCTATTCGCAATTCCCTGCTCCAGTGTTTAGTAGCTCCTCTAATGAAGAGTGTGGTGCAGTGCAGGAACTCTGCGGCCACTCAGCAGCCTGCACACATGCATCCTAGCGACAAGTTTGGCTGCTTAGGTGACAAACTGTTTTAATTTCTAGCAAAGGACTACACAGCCCGAGGAAATGTTCCATTTATTTCCTGGAGGATAGTAATTCAGGAGGAGATAAATCAGCAGACATGGACATATTAGGATACTCTGCACATACTGAGCGGCTCAAGTAAAACACACTTGTATCAAATAAAGCTCATGAAAAAGCAAGAGCATGGAGCAAGTGTGGGCATGCACATGCACTTCTTTCGATATTAGCAACCTCTAGCTCCTTGGAATCGAACAAAACCAGCCATGCCACACACATTACAGCACTTCCATCTCGTTACCCTCTCCATGTCACAAATTAACCAATGTTTACACTACGCCATTTGCATAATCTATTCTTTCTACAGCTATCTGCGGTTCTGAGTTGTATTCAACTTGACGTGGAAGATCCTGAGGTGATGCTCTGTCTGTGCAAAAAAAAAATGACAACTGTTATTTTCTGGCTGGATTATCTCTTTTCATAGGCATACATTATGCATCGAGATTTTTGAAAATTAACGCATCAGGTACATGCCACACTGACAATAGAATACTTTGTTCCATTTCTGACTGGATGTAATTGTGGTTGTTGATTCAGACTTGGATGTTTGCACCTGTCCAATCCACTAAAAACATCCACAATTTGATACGTCCTGATTATGCCTTATTTCTATCTCATATGAATGGAAAAATATCACCCTAATCGATTTAGACAACAAATCCTTCATCATGTGGCATGCATGGTATAGAATAAAGTGCAGCACTGTAAAAGCAAGCTTCCATCCGCGTATCGTTCATGTCAAAATTCCACATTCTGTTTTCATTTCACTGTTTGCCGCATGGAAGGAAACGATGTATTAAATACAGATCGTTTTCTTTTATAAAACGGCGAAGTGTGGTGAAAAATACAAAGTGAAGAAGAACTGCATTTGTCGGTGCGTAAAAGAGCGCCGCTGCAGCGCTCGTCAAAGTGAGGTGCACATGGTCCCTGGGGGGAGTTGCAATAAAATGAAATAGCGTAATTTCACGGAAACCCGCTTTAATATCAAACCGTTTGCAGACTGCATATGGACTACAGTTCATCACTGCATGCACGTCCCCGCAGGATTCATGGCTTGTACATATTTGGATGGGTTAAGATAATCTGTTCAACGCACAATATATGTCCTGCAATCACATTTTGTCTTAAAAGAAAAAGAAACAAGATGGGAACTTTTAAAACGATTACTAAAGCAGTCTACCTACAATATCAAGTAAGTATTCGGCTGTTTCCACAAGCATCGTTCAAACTGTAAAAACGACGTTTCAGTCTCAGTTTGGGAAAAGGACATGTTTTAACGCACACCAAGTTCCTCATCGCGAATGTAAAAAAAACAGAATGCAAAAGTCTTCCCGCGCGCGTCACTTGGAACCCGACAAGCTGCGCGCTCACGCCGGCTTCACTCACCTGATTGTGACGAGCTGGACCCAAACAAGAGGCACGACAGGAAAAAGTCGAGGCAATACAGGACAGTCGCTTGTTTCATTGTTGCGCTTGCCAGTTATTTCCTTTAAATTCACATGTCCAACAGAGTATCCTTGTTTAAGCCACACAACAGGCTTGCTCGGTTTGGAGCTAAATCAGCGTCACTTTGGGTACTTGGAGGTGCTTCCCCCCACCCCCCTCTCCTTTATACTAAGTTTGTCAGACTGTGCTTCGGGTAAACCTCTCAATGCCCACAGGCTATAATTGAGACTGGCTGGCTAAACAAGTTTCCAACGCGCGCACAGTAAAGCTTGTCTAAACAGTAAAAGGCTGTATTCATGCCATTTCTCCCCCACTTGTACTCAGTATGCGGCGCCACACTTGATTTTGCCAGACACACCTCCGAGCTCTTGAACTCCTCCCACGCATATTGTGATTGGCACAGGTGGCCGACCATCACCTCGCAGCCCACAAGGCACGCAGCCACGGGCTCTGCCATTGGTTGACTTAACATGACACGTAATTTTAAATTCTTGCATTGCACCTGTCACGTCAAAATAGTCAAAATTAATTCTGGGAGAATAAAAAAAAACAGACTCTGGGCATACTGTATATGAGTTAGTGTTCATGAATGATGTAACCAAAAGTTTATAAAGTGGAGCAATAAAAATAATACAACAGATGTTTCATGTTAATTGCACCTTTGTGGGCATCTATACAGCCATCTTGTAGCGTCTTTTTTATGTTAAAAAGGAGGGTTTTTTTATGTTAAAAGGAGTTGAGGAGTTTCGTTTAGGCAAAACAATGATTTGCCTTTGTCCTGTTGCACCAATAGGCAGACTTTTTAGACAGGTGTCAATTACTTGCAGATTTGTTTTTTGTTTTGGTTTTTTTTGCAATTTGTAGCAGGGCTCAATCCCTATTCCTAGCGAATAGAGCTCACTGAAAATGAGATGACCAACATAGAAAAGACTTGGCTTTTCTCTCTCAGGGATTGCCACAGCGAATCACTCGCATGATATGTTTGGCACAGCTTTTACACCAGCCACTTACAATCTCACCTTGGGGGCTACATTTGGTAGGGAAGGTTCTGTCCCGGCTGTTCACAGCTTACTACTCACTGATTCAGCTATTTACTTTTTTTTTTTTAACCTCTCCTCCATTATTTGCTGAAAAAACTCACCTATTGGTGTTTTTTGTGCTCCTCATAGTGCTGTAAACTGCCACAAGATGGCGCCAGAGCTCTTGCTAAATAGGACAGTCGCAAGGAGGAACGTTGAAGTGATTCTATGCATTTCAACTGAAAGACTAGCTTTGTATGAAGAGAAGGAGCCTGGGTTGTTCATGTAAATTAGGTGAATATTAGAAATTGGCCATCATTCTGCTTCACGTCACAATCACAGAGGCCGTGGCTCGACCGAACTCGGTGACGACTGCACACATAATAGTTCTGTGATCGTAAATCAGGATTAACATTTGTTATTGTCTGCCCCAACCATTTTTCGAGCGCGTCGGTGGTGAAGAATCACTCTTAGCACACCCCACCGCACACCACACAATATTGGTCGGTATAATCTTCCAATGTAGTGGGTCTTTGCTCACATAATCAAACCATTTTTGTGTCATCGTGTGACTGCTGAGACACAAATGAACATTAATGCTATCGCATTTAAATAAAAACTAAAAAAAACGTTGTCTTTACTCGTGTGGAAAAGAATGTGCGGCTCATTCAAGATGGATGAAAGATTAAAGAAGACGTCACGGACATATGCTGCAGTTAGGAAGTTGGAGATATCCTACTTGGAGCTTTAAAGGTTTTGACCTCAAAACATTAGATTAAAAGATAAAAAAAAAACAACTCTGACAAAGCTATTTTTTTGTTTTGCTTGTGAGTAATATTCCTGACAACAGTACATTTTTTCTGCATGATCATTGAAGCAGCGACAAATGCATTGCTGCAGCAATTACGTACTATTAACATTTGTGCATGGTACCTGGGCATTGCTCTGATATGCGGATGTATTAACAGAGGTTGCAGTCATTAATTCCAAACTCGGACCTAGCACAGGCGTTATAATTTCTATTATACTTTGTATTTATTATTCCATGGCTCATTGTAGCTGGACATATTAGTAGATGTGTTACTCGACAGATTCTGAATCGCAAGAAAAACATGCACAGCTAATTTGGGGAGTGTTTACTCCTATTTTTCTCAGCCCAAACACAGTCATCATCAATTCTGAAATATTGGACTTTTTCTGCAAGTACATCAAAGGTGAGACAGAAAAGCAATGATGAATCACAACATCAAAGCTCTTACCAAGCAATCTGATCATATTGTTCTCATTTAATTTCTATACACAGCCAAAGGGGGCCACGCTCTGCAAAATGTCTCGGAATCGCTGTTGTATGCTCTGATGTTTCAATCCAATGTTTTTTTTTATGCTTCACACCTTCACAAACCCCAAAAAGTCATATCTAAAGTCAAGTTATACCCAAGGGATTTAGAGTTCGTTCGCCAATCCTTCGTATTGTTTTGCTGCAGAGGGTAATCCGTACACTTTGATTTCTACTGTAAGCTGTTTTGTTCTGAGGGTTTTGATGTGTAAATAACATCAAAGTCAAAAAGAGCTTTACAAAGTGATACTGTACTTGATGGGTTGTTTCTATTACTTTGAAATCAGCGACGCATGCAGGTCTTTTCTCCAGGAAACCATGTGACAAAGGGTTATTACCTTCCGGACCATATGCTGCTTACTTTTGCACTTTGAGAGAAAGACGAATGCCAACCTGAGTCACAATATGTCCACACATCTGGACATTAATCATGCACTCTGACTGTGACCTCACATGCACTTTTGCTGCACACTCGCACACGTACATACTTTACACACATTCAATTAATCAGACTCAGTGTTATCACATGGACTAAAAATGTGCTTAGGTTTGAAACTGAATACGTTTTTGTCATAATTCAACTCTCAATTCAACTTTAGACAGCACTAATTAAAAAAACGAACTAACTAAACTACCTAGCTACAAGATTGAACAGACATACAGTACACGATATAATTGTGATATTGGATGTATTTACTGCAACCTACTGTGACACTTACTATTACCTTGAAACATTTTTTGTTCGTATTTTAAGAGACATAATTATAATGTCAATGCTCTTCTGAAAGACATTATTAGCTGCAATAAGCCTGAAGGAGGCGGCCTACCTTCCTTTTAGTTTTCCGATACATCAAAGTATATGCCCAAGCGATAATCGAGTCAACTCCATAAACATCCTTCCTTTGCTATAAGCAGGTTGTTCCTCTCCTGAGATTTTTCAAGGCTTTTGTTTGGCTCCAAATGAGATGTGGTCTGCTTGAATGTGCACACACACATACACACGCATACATTCACCCACACACTGTTTTCCCACAAAATACTATACAGTGTAGCTATACTTTAAAAACAAATGCATGGTCAGTTTTCACTTTAAAGAAAGTTAAGAGGCTTTTTCGAGAGCTTCCCTATGCAGTATTAATAGTGCATTGAACTGTGAGGGGCACATTTTGGAACCTCCACTGCAGTATTGACCCCTCACCAGTGGGTGGCAGTCAGCCCTCACCTCCAGGGTCAACCGATCGGCAGACTGACTCCATGGGGGGTGAGCGAGGCAAGCTGCCCCCAACCAGCTTCCTGACTCAGTGTGACATTGTCTTCCTTGCGCATATAAGCTCGAATAAATATTCCTCAGCTTTTAATAATACTGACGCTGCAAATTTATTAGGCATTGTATTGTAAAAATGAGAACTGGCAACTTGCTATGATGGGAAGCTTGCCTCTAAATACAGCCCAAATGACTGCCGTTTATCACTCTTAATTTGGGGAGGTGGTATTTTCATTTCACATTATGCTTGAAGAGACACCTTCTGACAGTATCACCCTAATGCCGTCAATAAGGTAATTTATTCCTGGTGTTATGAGAGGCAATGAGACAAGGTTTCAAGTGTTCTTTCAGACATTCCCCGGTGTCTTCTGTACTGCTAATCTAATACATAACCTCCTGATTTGTTTAATGGATGAGCCTTTGCTGCAGCAAGAGGCACGCCAATAAAAGCCGGGGCCCTCCGGTGGCTATTGTGCCTCATAATGATGCCAGACGCACAATGTGAGGGTTATGAAGCAATTTTTTATCGTCCTGTATATTGTTTTGCCCTGTTGGTGGTGAGCAAGTAAAAAGCAATCTTTTTTTCTGCACATGAAGAACCTTCACGGTGGCTATCAGCCACGTGTTGCGGGCCGAAAGAGAGGTTTTGGACTCATGACGATAGTGTGCACATCATTCAAGGTTTAGATTGGCTGCTTCAATTTGATGAATGAGATTATTTATTTCAAAGAATCCATGTTTGAAAGTAAACTCAAACGCCAGCTTTTCAGCAATGGTCCCAACAGAGGTGGGTAATCCAGGTCCAGAAATTAAAAGGCCCTGCCACAGGTTCTACTCAGCTGGAAGGTAAGCGAGCTCCGGGAGTCTCATAAAGAAGGTTGACACATTGTGATTTACTGTATATATGAAAACTTGGCTGTTTTAATGATCTGGATCCATGCAACATTGCTAAAACTACATTTTATGGTAATGCATAGTACTTTACATTGGGGGATATGAGTGGAACAATATGGTGCAAGACTCTTGATGTGATCATATTCCTGTAATAATTCTAAGGCTTGTCGAACTCCATTTGAATGAACTAGAACTTAGCAACACATGTTCTTGTCAAGAATGGTTATAGATGTTCTTAATTTTTGTCCATTTCACAAGAAACCATAATGTGGCTATACTGCAAATAAAGTACTGTATAAATGCTGTGCTTTTGTTGGTGGTACATCTGCACAGTATATTGATATCCAACAATAGAATCGGTTGAGTTGACTTTAAAGGGTAAGTTTGCCAGTTTAAAAAAGAAACTAATAAAAATCCTTTAAAAAAATGTTAAAACAGTCATTGTGACTTGACAGCAGTACATGCTAAATATATGTAAAAAAAAAAGTGAAAATTCATCTGTCTCTGACCCTGCTTTTGCCTCTAATTTTATATACACAAAACTACCATGCCCAAGGAAAAACAACCAATCAGAAAATGATGACGTGGCTCGCGAGGTGTCAAATTATTTTTCTCACAGTGACACTCATTGTGGGCAAACCCTTGCGCTGAGTTGTTACTTTACAGCAGAAAAGTCGTAATTATTATAATTGATATTATAACACCAAATGTGTTAGGTTTGAAGTTTTATGTTTTTGTGCCCGCTATATATCCTTGTATATCAAATTAAAGGCACAAGATGGTGCTAGAGAGGGCTGATTTGTTTTTTTTTACACATCATGTTAATCACGTACTTACAGTATATCAAGTCATAATAACTTTTTAAACAAATTCCCTTTTTACTCAGTGACTCAAGTTTGAATCGACTGACACACTTGTACCAGTTTTTCCTCATACAGTGATCATTACCTTGGTTGCTGAGATGATCCGAGCAACACAACTATTTGTCTACAACCCAGGCGAGCCCACATTTTCTGAATAATGTTGAATTTCTCATCAAACTCACATGGAGTGGACTGAAACCGCGATGGCGCCGTCTGCAGCCTGGCTCAGTGAGCAATGAGCAGCGTTAGCCCATTACACACACATGATTACGTGGCCATTTCCTCAGTGAATGAGTCTCATCAGAAGTCACTGGAGAAGCCACCAAGTGTGTAATTGTTTCCCATTAGGGAAAACATCCACTGCCATAGAGTTGCATCTCACTACAGAGTTAGCTGATGAATACGCACAGAGTGAAGAGTCCACTGTGGGCTGGAATGGAATTTCTGAAAAGCCTCTTGTCAGTCTAAAGGTGAAAGTGATTCATCTTATTTTGTGTTTTTGTTCTTATGATTTCAATTCTAATGCGAAATAGCCCAAATAAAAACCAGAGTCAAAATACTATTGCGAGTCATTTGAATTTCTTTGTTATTTTTTTTTAGGTCTTTTGACTGCTTAGTGACCAGATTTATTTCAAGTTCAGTTCAAGTTCATTTTTACAATTCAATAACAGTCTTCTAATTCAATTAAAAGGTTTGTCTAAAGCACCAAATTAAACTGCGACGAATTTTAGCTGAACTGCAAGGCATATTCATGGCACCATATATGTGTTCATGAATTATCTAGTGTTTTGGCATACATATACTATCTGGAGAATCGTGTGCAAAGTCACACTTTTGATTGCTGGGAATATTTCAGGCATAACCCTTCAGACGCTTTGGTGAATTTGATTATTACATTGGACACCAAAGGAAAAAATCGAGAGGATCACTTTGAAGTTATTAACAGTCCAATAATCACTTCAGATGAACTCTTCCCCAACTTTTCGCCATCAAGTGGATGGGAGTAGAGACATAAAAAAGACTGCAGCACTGAAAGGAGTTTTTCTTTTCTTTTACAATGCTGACATCTGCAGGATCGTTACAAAAGTACACCCATGTAAAAATAATGACAAACGAACCGTGTTCTGAATGATCTTGTTATAAATCGCTAGTAAAAAAAAATGTATCTAGTAAAAAAAACATTAGAAGAAGACAGAATTAATAATGAACAAACATATCTGTGCATTAAAAAAGTAGTGACGACTTCCTAATGTCCTTTGCGTGATTGCACCGTGAAACCACTGGATGTCAGTAAGAGAAAATAAAGTGGTTATTTAATATTAATAAATAAAAGAGGATTTTATTCATTGAAATTAATGTGCAGCACATTGAGTTACTCTGTATATGAAATGCACTATATTAATAAAGTTGCCTTGCCTTGTCTTGCCTTCAACATAATGTCTTCATCCATCCATTATCGGTACCGCTTCTCCTCACAAGGGTCGCGGGGCGTGCTGGAGCCTATCCCAGCTGTCTTTGGGCAGTAGGCGGGGGACACCCTGAACTGGTTGCCAGCCAATCGCAGGGCACACAGAGACAAACATCCGCACTCACAATCACACCTAGGGGCAATTTAGACAGTCCAATCAACTTACCATGCATGTTTTTGGAATGTGGGAGGAAACCGGAGTGCCCGGAGAAAACCCACGCAGGCACGGGGAGAACATGCAAACTCCACACAGGGAGGCCGGAGCCGGGATCGAACCCACGACCTCTGAACTGGGAGGCGGACGTGCTAACCAGTCGCCACCGTGCCGCCACATAATGTCTTGCTAAAGTTTAATATATAGATCCATTATGTCTCACTAAGTTGAAATGGAAACATTTTGAGATACAGCACAATACAGTTTCCCTGCTGATTTTCAAACATGAAATGTGATTTATGGGCCAAAAACATCCACCCATCCATTTTCTATACAGTTTATCATGTTCATGTGAGCCCGAGCCTATTCCAGCTGAATTCAGGCAGGTCACCAGTCAGTCTCTGGGCACAAAATGGATGAACAGAGTTAGTTTATATCATCCATTCTGGTTCTACCTGGATTGGTACCAGCTAATCATCGGGTATGTACAAACAACCAAAATGTGGGATGTGGGAGAAAAGCCACACAAGCACTGTGAGAACATACAAACTCCACACAGGAAGGCCGTGGCCGCGATCGAACCACAAAGTCAGAACTGTTATTTTGGGCCACATTAACAAGATGGACAGACAGATGGATGCATGGATGGATGAATAGATTGATATTCAGCTGGATGTGCAGCAAGGAGTGTATATATATATATATATATATGTATATATATATATATATATATATATATATATATATATATATATATATATATATACACTGTATACATGTGACATTTGCATATACAGTAATATAGTCATGGTGGCAGTAGCAGTAATAGTAGTAGTAGCAGTCATAGTAGTAGTAGTAGTAGTAGTAGTAGTAGTCGAGGACAAGAAAAGTGTAGGACGTAAATGACGAATTTAGGAAAAACAAATAGAGCAGAGTACCAGCCCATATTTAGCAGCATGTACAATATAAAGTGAAAGGAACAACATAAACGGCTGACATTTACTTGTTTCCTTTGGTTTACAGCATGTGCGCCTGCCCTTTACATCACTCGACACAATTCAGCCTCATTTAAGTTCCACCACCCCAAACAAGTATAGGCCTATTTGAGAGGCCAAAGTGAAAAAACATTGATAAATGCACAGCCCAATGAAATACATATACATATACACACACACCCACACACACCCACACTACTTCGTTAGGTACACTTCCACATCTCATCCTGCTTAAAGTGGTTACTTCTAAATGAGGCTATTGGATATCGTTAGCCTATATAGCATAGTTGCCTAAGTCATATGTGAACATTTTCAGAAAACAAGAGAAAACAAATTCAACAGACAAGATGAGTCACAATCCATCACTATGACTTATACTATAATAATCGAATTTGCCCTAATATGAAGTCTTATGAATTCATACATACATAAAATTTCATCACATCATACAGTCTGTTTAGCTAACATTGGTACACATGAATACAACATGGGAAACAATGGTCAACAATGGTGGAGATGCACTTTCTTGTCACGTTTTGTGCACCTCATGTATGCTGTTAAATAACATGGAGAATTCTGTATCAAATTCTCATGACCTTTTCATATGTTACTAATTCGGTTGATACCGCTGACAACAAAAGGTTTTACGCGACAGTTATTTTGGTATACTTTACAACCTTTGACTATGTAAACACAAACAAATTGCCCACTACTGAACTGAAACAGTGCTGCTTGCTGGATAAGCACGCAGCTTTTGTTTGCCAGTAACTCCATGAGCAGGTGTGTGTTGCTGTTCCTCAAAACCTCGCTTTTTAGTCACGTTTGTTATCTGTTCGTGTGAAAGTTCTTCTCAACCAGCAGTTTCACTATGGTTACTTTTCTGTCTTTTGTGTCACTCTCTGATTCAGATTTCCCAGGATGCATGTGAAGGGTGCGCGGCGATGGGCTTTTTATTGCTGCCGCCCAAATGTCAGTTGGCATTCTCCCCTGTGCTCATTTGACATAATCACACTTAATGGGTAAGCGCATCAGCCTTGCTTTTAGTGTACCTCTCAAATGCCGTTCACTGCACGCATTGTTCACCACACACACGGCTGCATAACGCGGCTAAGCAGAGGAAGGAAAGTGGAAGTTCCCCCACAGTCCTCTTTCCTCCCCACATTGCAACCTCTCTCATTTGAGAACTCTGACCACAAACCGACCCAAGATTACCCAGAAGCCTTTGCAAAGGTTTTTCAAAGGGTGCTACAACAGGAACATCCAGCTGCAAACATAAAGGAAACTTGGTTTGACATTTTTCATTAATATGGGTTCTTCGAGATGTATCTTGACTTCTTTCTAATGCGAACCACGCAACCGATTTGTGGTTTCCAAATGCGACGAGTGTTTTAGGCCATGTTTAGAAATGTGATTTTTGTACATGCAATTCTGGTTTCAGTCGGACAAACATTCAATTTTATCTAATGTCGTGTGCACAAAATGTCCCGAATACACATGGCACACACTTCACAAGCAAAATGTTGTGTCGCACACAATTTCTACAGTCCAATATATTCTCAAACAATCAGACATTGTGTGTTTGTGTAAGTGTGCATGTCTTTACTGGTGTATGTGAAGTTTTCAGGGCAGGGCCAGCATCCACCACGACCTGGCAGGAAAAACAGGAATAGGCCTTGTCAACTCATGATTACACAACCTTGCTCAGGAGTCTCACTTGGCTGAAAAAAAAGGACAGCAGGAACTGTTCCTTGTTCTGTAATTTAAAACCATCGAAACAAGTCATACCACTTGTAAATCAATATGTTCTTTTTTCTAAAATGTTTGGTTTACTGGTTTACGTAGTTAACTGTGCTGTTACTTCATGTTCCTCAACAATGTAGCGTTTGCTCATCTGGCGAGCCAATATGAAAAGTAGTAGAAAATAAAACCTGGACAAAAATTTGTGTCCATTCATCCTCCAAAATAATCCTTAATAAGACTTGTTTTGGTTCGTCACAAACATTTTTGATGGTGTTAAGGTCAAGGCCAACCAAGTTCAACCATCTCGTTCAGTGCCTTGGGACAGCCATGCTTGGATTCAGTATTGTAAAGTATGCACTATGCCCACACTCTTCATGAGTCTGAATTCCTTTTCTGTACGCATAGTCACTAAGAAAAATGATCTGGCCACGGAGGTTAGGAAATATGCGGCTAAGACACTCAGCACTGATGTTATCTTACATATCAAGTCTTACATGTAGAGGCATTGTATGTAGTTTGTCACGGAAGGTGAATGCATGGAGAAAATGTCATCTGTTCTCTACTGTGTCTACTTTGAAGGCAAGCTAGCATACACAAATTGATCGCAGTATCTGTACGTTGGAAAACAACACCTTTACAGGATATTTAATTTGTTTGGTATTCCATAGGTAATTTCAACCAAAGGAAATAACACAGACTAACACATGATTATTTCAACTTCCATTTATTTGAAGTGTCTCAGCTTTTTATTCATTTTATTTCAATATTTTCCCCAAGTTTGATTCTATATATTTTTTTGGGCCACTCCAAACTTGAGTTTATGAGAGACAATAAACACATTTTTTTAAATTAAATCATTTTCTTCAAGTACTCACCACAAGGGCTATGACAGGAGACCTTGGCTTCTTTTTTTCTTACTTTCCTTTCAGTTTCAAGAGATTGATTTTTTTTCCCTCTCACTATGTGGAGTCTGAGGCTAAAAGTGAGCTCTGTGCCATAATAATTGTTTCAAGTGAGGCCAGACGAAATACTGCGCAAATCAAGTTGAGGTCTCGCTGTATGAGAAAACAGGCAAGCCATTAGCGTGATGAAGAGGAAGATAAAAGATTTACCACTTGGGTCTTTTAGACTTCACGCCTCTCACTTCTGCTACCCAATACATATATTCTTCATTTAAGATGCGCACGTGTATGTCTGTGTGGTAAAGGGGTGAGGTACTGTGACCTTTACTAAAAACCTAAGTGTGAAAAGAGTCGAGCAAAGGCTGTTAACGATGTCATAAAATATTTTCAACTGGAATATTTCATTCATCTTGGATGAATGATTATGGTGATTATATTTTGAGCTGTGTATATCACACCCGTTTACTCCATGCAAATTTCTTTTTCTTCCTGTAGTGAATATGGTATCTGCTTAAATTCGTATATAATACTAATTACACTGAATAATTACAATACATTTAGTTTACAGGTTTCTATTTAAAAAGCCAGTAGGAAAACTTTTATCCTCTTGCATGTTTTTCAAAATATATTATGCTGTTTATCTCATATTAAAATGTTCTAATAAAGTAGTAGCAAACAGTTTAGTAGTTGAAAGAAATTTTATTGCAACAATATTTGACGTTGTGCTCTTACTGAGACAGTATTTTTTTTCAATGAGAGAAACCCATTCCTAAAAAACATGCATAAGCTTCACAGCAATGTGCCTTCATTTTATATGATTTTTGTTCAAATCCTCCATTTAATGATTTCAGAGAAGATATTACAGAAGTAGTTCAATTTATGTGCATTGTTTGATCAATGAATCCAATTTATTGGGACATAAAAATATACAAGCTATGCAAATACCTGAGCTCCTGATTGAGCGCATGAGCATGAGCGCCATTTCATTGCTAAAATGTAAAATGCATCATTATATACATATATACATATACATATATATAGATATATATACATATATACATATACATATATATAGATATATATATACATATTTATACATACACATACATACACATATATACATATATATATACATACACATATATATATATACATATATATACATACACATACACATATATATATACATATATATACATACACATATATATATACATACACATACACATATATACATACATATATATACACAGACATACACATATATATATATATACATATATATACATACACATACACATATATACACATATATATATACATATATATACATACACATACACATATATATATATACATATATATACATACACATACACATATATATATACATATATACACATATATATATGTATATATATACATATATATACACATATACACATACACATACATACATATACATATATATATACATATATATACATATACATATATACATATATATACATATACATATATATACATATATATACATATACATATATATACATATACATATATATACATATACATATATATACATATACATATATATATATATATATATATATACATATATATACATATACATATACATATATATACATATATATACACATATATATACATATACATATATATACATATACATATACATATACATATATATATATATATATATATATATATATATATATATATATATATATATATATATATATATATCCACATATATACACATATCCACATACATATGTACACATATAAACACACACCGTTTTGTTCTTATAAGCATGCTTGTGCCGGTTAGCTAACAGAAAAGTTCATTTCACAGGTTCAAGATGTAAACAAATTTCTGTGCCATGGTTTGCACACAGTGAGTTTTGTGTTAGTTGCTTAGCACCAGACAATAAGAATGGAAAAAAAAGCTGCCTTTTGATCAAGATATTAAATTAAAAGAAAGGTTGAGGTTAATTAAATTGCTGAGTTGCCCTCTGAGGATTATGGTCTGCCTCCAAATGATACAAAACATACACAAAGAAATTATTTATCCAGTAGTTTAGGACACTGACATCAAATCATTTCCGCATAAGACTTCAAAAGTCAACTTTTGGTTTTATCAAATTTTTTTACTGTAGGCCTTGAATAAATCGTTACCTTGGTGCAAATGCATGGCTAAAGTGCAAGGTCAGCAATACATAACACGTCTTCTATACTTCTCACAGGCTGCAATGAGGCCTCTCTGAGGTAAATTCATTTTTCCTTCACAGTGCAAAGCAGTTTCGCTGTAACTTGAATTTGCATTTTGTACTCATGGCCTATCATTGTTGGAGCATATAGAATTGATCTTTAATCAACATTTTTACTGTGTAATTGCGGAGGTCAAACGAGTAGCAGGTTTACTCACAAATACAAGGTCAATAACATCACAGCAAAAAAAAAAAAAAAAAGATGAATGCCTTAATGTACATGCTTATGTTCATAATCTATAATTTCAGAAGTCTGAGGCACAGTTTAAGGCATTATGCATGGAAAGTACTCCATACAGAGTAGGGAAAGAAGATTATGTTTGAAAGGATATACAAATAGGGTGCAATATACAAAGAACTACTTACAGTGCTTAAGACCCACCCAACAACTAAAAAGTAATTTCTCTCTACTTAAATATAAACATGAAAATGTGAACTTCATATTAAAAGGTACAGCCGACTTACATTGATTCATTTGATACATTTTTTTTTTATGCGAGCAAAGAAGCTTTTCAACAAATGTGAATAGATTTGTGTTAGCTGTGCTATAACCGAGAAGTAAATGAAAGGGGTGTGAAAAAGCTCAACCAGTAAAAGGGTGCCGCAAAGCAATCTTTCCTAGTTTGGTTTCAGTATTTGATGAGTAGTTCAGCAATTTAAGTGCAAAATAAATGGAAGCTAATTGCTTTGCTGCAATGTAATTTGAGTATACTCTATACATGAGTATGAGTATTGCAATGCACTGTTTTTGTGATTCATGTGAACGCTGTTTATTAAATTGCACAACCTATATAAAGTTTAATCCTCTACATGCACATTATTTTAATATAATTGTCTCGCAATAGCTTCCCATGCATTATGATTTCAACACATATCAGCTGTGATTGTTCAGAACTTATTTGACAACATGTTTATTGTTATTTTTAAAATATTTGCATGATAATAGTTTTAATACTTACAAATTACATGAAAGAGAGAAAAATGTTGAAGATGTGCAATAAATGGCAGGTAAAGTGAGAGGTAACACGTTATGAAACCTTATATCATTTTTGGTGTAAAAAATCAACTGAACATGAAAAAATGTACATGAATTAGAATTCAAAGCAGCAAGCAATGATGTTTTGAACTGCATTTTATCTTACGGTGTACCTATAAGTGACAGAGTATTGCCTAATTCAAAGAGGATAACAAGGTGAATAAAGTTTATCACAATCATTTTGGTTGCTAAAAGTAACTGTATTTGCATTGTTGTTGTATTAATTTTGGATTGTCTTTCACACTATCCAAAACTAAAATTCTAATAAAAAGATCCCCGCAAACCCTTGATTACAAATTTCATTAACAGCGCCATGAAAAACTATTTGCTCTCTTCTCAAATTCTTATTTATTTTATATTTCCTAAAGCTATCCAAATCTAGCTGATCCTAAGTGAAAGAGCCACTGCTGTTCTTATTAAATGATAAATTAACCAAACATTTTTTTTTTTATTTTACAGCTGAGTTCAATTTACTGACAACACCCAAGCCTGGTTACACCCAGACCTGTTCAATTAAGAAATCACCTAAATGGGACATGTCTGACAAAATGGAGTTAGCAAAAAAAAAAACTAAAAAAGCTGCCACAAAATACTGTGACCAAAAGAAATTAGAGAACAGATGAGTAATAATGTTATTTACATGTAAGAGTGTGGAAAGGGTTGAAAAGACCTTCACGATGAGAGCCATTGTCCACAAATGGAGAAAACATGGAACAGTGACGACTAGTCCAGGAGGTCACAAAGGAATCCAGGACAATATTGAAAGAACTGCAGGTCTCCCTTTTCTCTTGAGTGCCCTAATCAAAGTCTGGGACTGACTTTTTCTATCTATCTATCCATCTATCTCTCCATCTATTGAGAAGAGGGAAAATAGGTTTCCACAGCATTGAATAGATATTCTTCCTATAAAAAAAGTAAGTTTCACTTATTAGTTTACACAACTATATTGAACTAGTATTGGTCCACATTAAAAGGCTCCGAGCTACCTGAGCATCCATTTAAGTACTAGAGCAGGTGGAATGCCTCATGTCTCATATTTAGCAGTAATTAAAAAGTAATCCTTTGAATAGCAATGGAAATTTGAGCCTATAAAATAATGGTGACATTCAAATAAATACTGTAACAAAGCAAAGCTAAACAAAGTGATAATGGCACGAGCATGAATATTTCTGCAAATGCAGGACACAATGAGAGACAAATATTATCACTGGCAAACAAGTTCAAATGGACACCAAGCAGCCTCAAGCGACCAAACCACAATTTGCAGCACACTCTTTTCTTTGTTACCAAGGAACCTAGGCCCGCGGTGAAAGGTAATTCAAGACAAAAATGCTGTAATGTTACAAGATTAAAGACATAATATTACTAGAAAAAATGTTTGATTCAAGTTGCATACAAACAAGTGAATGTCAAAATTCCCACACAAATGTAAACACAGCAGTCACTGTGTCTCGCTAGAGAGCTGCCGTACACTGAATCATCTTCTGCTAGTATGAATCAATATTTATTCAGTAAAGCTCATCTGACTGATGATCAAACAATCTCAATATAATATGCAATTTAAGACCGTGTTGTCCTTTCTCAGGAACAAACAAACATTTGCACAGTTACTCACGTTAAACTGCTCTTACTGATGATTGTGATAATACGCCAAAACATTGTCCACTTACTTTATTTTCATAATTACAGCTTCATTCTTACAACACTCTAACTTCATTTTTCTCATAATTTGTTTCTTTTTAGCGTGGTTCTCATACTCCTTCATACTTTGTAAATAGTGAGCACTACGAGCACAAACAAATCGACCAACCTACAAACCCCGAAACCCGGCCAATTTGTACACTGCTGCAGAAAGTAGTTTTGCTGAGCATAATCCTTGAGGTCTGTTTTAGCAAGCTTTTAAAAATACAATCTCAATACAACTGATTTGATCTCGTTTATAGCAGCACACACTGCTACGAAGCCTTCATATGGTTGTTCAGCCGTTCAGATTCACACTGCATGTAGCCGAAAAGCTTGTACTAGTGCTACATAGGTCTGCAGCAACATTTCAGGTTAAAAAATGAAAATGAAAATCTTCCCCTTACTTGTCTTCAAATTTGTATCCACCGTTTCACTGGAACGTATGTTCACCACGAACGATATGTGAGGAGAACTCATAACGGTCTTTGCTGTGGTGACCGCAGATGTTACATTCCAGTGGATCCCTGTATCCATGGCAACCCATGTGGATAGTGTACATGACATGGTCCAGGAAGAGCACTTGGCAATGGTCACACTGGAAGGCCCGCAACTCCCGACCTTCTCGTCCAAACACCCGCACCCCTTCCTGGACTGCGGGCCTCTCTGCGGCTTCTCGCAATACCCCACTCGCAGCTCCTGAGACAGTTCGGGGTGACACATCTGTCACGTGATCACCTGAATAAACCGCAGGGCTTGAGCGTGACCTGAGACTGGACGGGAGATTGCCACCAGGGTTAGCATGCCGTTCCTGAGGGCTGCTGTGAGCCGAATCGGGAGAGTCTCCGCCGCTGTTGCTTGGCGACTCATCATGTCCTGGCTGGGTTGGCCGACCATGCCGAGTCAAAGAAGTGGGCCCGTTGGAGATACTGTGGCTGGGGAAATCAGATGGTAATGTGGGCTGAGGTGGCAGTGAGTCAATATTCCCTGAACGCTCTACTCTCTGGTCAAGAGGCAGAACATGATGGTAGAGTGGGTTGATGGGCACGACCTCAGTCATGGAGATGGGGTGCCCTGTGTGCTGGAGAATGGGTCGGAGTGTTTCTGATCCCAGGTATGACAAGGCGTTGCCCATTGATTGGTCCATCATGTGGGCTGACAACAGTTCAGCCTGCTTCTCAAACTTGAGGCCCATCTCATATCCCATTTCAGGGTAGCCGTAGCGCATCAACTTTTCACCTGTTTGAAACAGAGCACTATTATTACTGGGTAGTCTTGGGGTCCAGAGTTTACGTTGACTGGCACACAAGGCCGTGTTTGCACATTGGTTCACCGATCTCAAACACACCAGGAAATGGTACATAGTAGGTTTGATCTTGGTCTACTTTGCATTCACAGCAACATCACATTGTGTGGCAAAACGCAGACTTGCAATACAACAATGCTGGATTACATACTGCACATTTTTTTAAAATTAAAGTTAGGTTTAGAATGGGGTATTTTTTATTTCCTGAGATTACACGGTGAACTTTTTCAATATACACTACTCAAGAAAATTAGGGCTATTCAGCTTTCAGGAAAAATGTCAGGATGGACCAACAGTGAAAGGAAGTATATTTATAACAATACCAGGTGAACCTAATTTGACTTTCTCTAAACCTTTGAATGCTCGTGTACAACTGTTCAGTCTTTAGTACTGTCTATGCAACATACTGGAGCTGAATGGCAAAATGCACAATAGGTGTTTGATCCATGAATTGACCAATACATTTCCAAGGACATCCGCTTTGTATCTTTGTGACTCTTCCAGGCTCTCTGTATCACTCCTTTATACTGCTGATTAGACTTTGTAACACGTTAAACTCAGTGGCCACTTCCCTCTAAAAAACATCCGGTTTAAAGTCTCACAATGGTGAGTTACTGTTGATTAACGGTCATTTTAACAATTAATGATGTTCATGTTTGAGGTGAATGGACTCAAACTACAACTTAGAACGCTCTTCGTCCACTTGTTTGGTGTGTATCAGAATTCGAATAAAAATATTCACCCTGATCAAAGAAACCACACTTGGGTTCCTTTAAAACCAAACCTGTAAACACACCCTTGAAATGTAACTGCCGGGAACTGTTGGCAAATATCATCTTCTACACAAACTAGTTCATCTTACAAATCTTAAAATGAACTAGTTCAGTTCATAGCGTTCCCAAAATGAAGTACTTTAAAGTTCTCTTCTTGAAGAAAAATGACCTGCCGTTCAAAAACCGTTCAATGGCGGCAGAATGAGCTCGTTCACAGAAAACGTTCACGAAGCCAAAATAGACTATGTACAGTTCACGTTCGCCCAAAATGTAAACGAGTTCAATGACCAAAGGTCAGGTACAATACGGCTGCTGGGATTAAAATGTTTATCTGGCTTCACACAGATAGCTAAAGTTTAATTTCTTAAGATTATTATTTTATAAGACTAAGCAAGGACATTCTTTTTGCAGCGGCCCACTACATTTTAGTCTCGTCACAGCACACTCCAACTGATTGTTCTAGACAAATGGCACATAGTTCTCTTTAAAAAAAAACAACAACAAAAAAACAAAAACAAAATTGCCCTTTTCGTGGACAATTTTTAACATATTAGTGTTTTTATCTGTTGTCAAATACTACAACCAAGACTAAAACATACTGAAGCCTTTTGGCGATAGACTTTTGCAATTGGAAAACTGGAGGAGTACCTGGCACCATTTGTAAAGTTGGTTGCCTTTTCCCCCTTTAGGTGCATTAACAGATTGATTCTTTTGTGACTTGCCAAGAGCCGTTATGCAGCCATTAGCTACCATGATTTCTCTTCACAGCAAGTGAAGAGCAGGTATATATATTTTTTAAAAGGTGGTTGTGGAAGGGAGTGACTTCTTAAGCTCCAAAAGAGCCGTAAATCCAGTACAAGGAAGGCACAAGTCAGAACACACTTCCTTCCGACATTTTGTCAAATTGTAGTTTGTCATTTACATGTGTTACTTGATGTTCAATGTGTGAAGGTATGAGAAGTGGAAAGCCCCATCCATCTACTAATGTACACCAAACCTTCCAGAACAGGGATGCGGTAAGATGTTGTCACTTAAAAAGATTGCAAGTAGCAAAGTTACAGGTGTATCTAACCACAAAATGGAAACCATTTCCTTGCCACTCTGTCCTGAGGCTGCTCTGACTTCCTCAATCTGTGTATATCTTATATGTGCCAAAATAAATGACAGAGCTAGCTGGTTTTTCTGGTGTTTTTTCTTGTACAGAATATTGGTAATTTGAATATATAACTTGTTTCCTTATAATATATATTTCATTGTTTACATTTATTGTAATTTCAATTTGTCCGTCTGTCTGCCCGGCCATCCAAACATTCACCCGTCCATGTATTTATACTTCCATATATCCGTCTATCCATCCGTCCCTTGAGCTAGAATTACTAGACCAGGTTCCTACTGATGGATAAGATATAGCATTTAAACCAGTTGCCCGTGTTGATAAATACCCACCTACAAATTTCTGCGGTGTGGTGCTCTTTCTTTTTCCGACATTACTGTGCAGTCTTTCAATAACGAGCGGCCGCTCAAATGTCGTCATAGGCCTCGACTCTTTTGGAACCTCACCTGGGGAAAAATATCAAGATAAATAATTAGCTTTTTTTCGGGGAGGGGGAAATTACAATTTAGACGTTTTAATGCATTACAGTGTTTTTATTGTTTGCAAATGAGCTAATTTTAAACCATGAAGATGAACAAAATAATAAACATTCATTATAATTTAGTTGCAAACATAATGACAACAATAATATCTTACAGTGGTCCCTAGCAATACGACCCAAGCATTAAAGGAAAAAGGCTTTGGTATTTTTTTTTTTTTTTTTTCTGAAGGGCATTTCCATTCGTTACAATGGAATTTATTTTTGAGAGAGGACTGTTGTACAAGCAGAGTGACGGAAAAACATAAACTCACAAGTCAAGGTACCACTTAAAGAGGAGTCAACCCAAACATATTTTTTTCAAGAATATGTTCTATGCAAGCCCACTAGTTGAAACAAGGCACTCTGATAAATATTGCGTTTGTGGGATAAAGTTTATCCACTCGTTTTTAGCCATCTCTGGGGGCGGACATTTTGTCATTTCTGACGACTGAAAATGACATCACAACTACTCAGGGCTAATGACCAATCACGGCTGATCTGTTTTCTGAAGCTGTGCCCTCCTCCCCCAAAAAAAATGGCTACAAATGGGTGGATTTCGCTGTTTAACTCTTATCCCCCAAACACAATATTAATCAGAATGCCGTTTTTCAACTAGTGGGCCTGCTGGGAAAATATTCTTGAAAAAAATGTGTTTGGGTTGATTTCCCCTTAAGTAAAAAAAAAAGTAAAGGCTGTACTGTATTGCTGTTGTAACATGATGTGTAAAATGTCCTTCAGCAGGTTGCAAATTTTTCGTTCCTAGAAATATAAATTACCTGCATATGGTCGCGTATTGGCAGTTGGGTCCAGACCAATGCTCTGCAGGTAACTATGGCAGCGTTCTTTGTGCTCCTCAAGGGAACTGCGCTGTTTGTAGCTCCGCCCACAGTAGTTGCACTTGTGTGGTTTGCCAACTAATAGTGAAGAACATTCACGAGACAAGATATGCATTCTTTAATTCATTCACTGCTGCACTGAATAAGAATGTAGTCACTCGCATCCCACTCGGGAAAACGCCAATATTGATATGACTCGTCTTAGTTTCGAGGTTGCACTACAGTATAGTGAATGGTTTACTTTGTTTCATATCATTAGCCAATCAGTGGTGACTCACTGTGTTTTTCATTTTTTCCCCCAATACAAATTTTATTTTTAATGCAGAGTGCTGGTCGAATTGTGAGATCAGTGTATATAAATAATGTGCCTCAAAAAGGAACTTTTTTTTAATGTTTAAGTTGAGGTATAAAATTCTTGTGGTATTTACTAGTATATAAAAGGCCGTAATAGAATTAGGCATTTTAAACAAGGACATGTCATGATAGACACGAATGAATCAACAAATCCACTTAATTGATTACTTTTAAGACTGCATGTTGCAGGAACTTTGTCAATCAGAAATCTTGTGGTCTTTGTAAATAGACAAAATTATTGTTCATTGAGTATGAACCCAGGGGCTAATTACAGCAAGTTTCAATATTATTCAAATGTGGGTGCAAGCGAGACATCGTGTTTTATATTTAGCAACCCACCTCCATATGACATTGTGCAAATGTTGGAAAGACCTTTAGAATTAACCTTTCAGATGCACTCTTATTCATGCAAATAGTCCACATTGCTTTCTGAGACTCACTTCAATGTACTCCACTTTTACACATTACTATCTAACTTCACATACTATGGCCTTTCCATCTGCAAGAACGGTAACCAGAGGAAACTGCACATGTCCAAATTATTCCCACTAAGATGGAAACAGATTCGTGCAAATGATTCAGATGAAACTAAGATTATTGGACTTACGAATTAATCAACACTTTTTCCCCAGTGAAAACGCCAAAGTCAAAGTCAAAGTTGATTGAAATAAAAAAGAGAAATCTACATTAGTTAAAGCAAAGTCTGCCATATGCACCTGATTTTATTTGTTGGTATGGTATCTGACCTCAATGTCCTTTCATTTAATGACCACCGTACAAACCCTAGCAGCACAAGAACACCAAAGAAGCAAAGCGAAGCATGCATAAGAAAGCACACATGCCCACCGAAAAAGGGAACTGTGTGACTAAATCCTGAACCTAGAAATGACAGCGCTGTCTGACCTTGATTTCAAAGATGCAAATGAGGGGAGAGCAAATCATCTCTGATAGGAAAGTGGGTTACAGTTGACAGACTCCACCGAGTGCTCCCTTTTTAACCGACACTTTCCTCCTGGGCGAAGAACAGCACGTCCTTGGTTCCTAGCAACAAAGCTTTTACAGGAAGATAAATGCATCTATACCTGGCAAAACAAAGAGTATGTTCGGCCTTGGTCACTACTGTCGGCGTGGGATTGCATACTTATTATTTTTTGGGGTTTTTTTTGTATTTATTGTGTTTAATTTCAAACAGGACTTGTAAGGCAGTATCGAGTGTCAATTTTAAAAAATTAATGAAAAAAGAGAGAGCGAGAAAGAAAGAAAGAAAGAAAGAAAGAAAGAAAGAAAGAAAGAAAATGATTGTTCAATACAAGCACGTGTATCTTACCTCGTTGAAATAGTAAATCTGGCCCAAATTAAATTTGTTTTATTTTTGGAATGAAATTAAATTTATGATGGGGAAAAAAATACAACACATAAAATAAAAAAAGTGGCAGTACTGGCAGTTAGACTGCCACTAGCCTTGCTGTTTGGCATAGTAGTGTACAGTATATATGGTGTGGCTTTATCATCATATCCAAAGCCGGGAGTATGTTTGAGAATAATTCATATAAAAATTGAATTAAAAAAAAAAAAGTTGTTCTGTGACTAAAGGGAAAAGGACGCAAGGAAGAGTCTTACCAGCATGAGTGCGCAAATGGCCCGTCAAAGCATCACGGCGGCGACAGGCGTAGCTGCAGAAGGGGCACTTGAAGGGTTTTTCACCCGTGTGCAACTTAATGTGCCGCAGCAGATTTCCCTTCTGAGTGAACGAGACACCACACTGGTTGCACTGGAATGGCCGGTCACCTTAAAGAGCATACACAGGAATTTACCTCACCACACTTACTGTCAAAATATTAAGGAAATATCAATAATAACTACATTTTTAAAACTTAACACCGCTGCATTCATTTGTGACCACTGAATGTAATCGTAAATAGGAGAGACTCAACTATAAGGGAACCAAAATATACCAAACACCTTTAAGTAAGTAGTGCATTTCTACACCACTGTAATTTATATGCACAATAATAATGGTAAAATGATTCTAAAAAAAGAGCATTGTTTTCTTTGTAATGGTTGAATTTGTGCACTTTATTGTTACTGTAATTAATATTGATCATTTGATTTTGCTAGCCTGCTGTAAAGAAGTACTGAAATGTACGTGACTTGAAAACGTAATCCAAATTGCAAACGAGGGAGTATTCTCCATATTTTGACATTGCGCTCAGCAACAGGAAGTATTTGTTGTTGCACTGTAACGACACTGTTTTCCTTCAAATCATTTGACCAGCAGTTAGTTGGAAAGGAGAAATTTGATCCTCTGCTGTGACAACCACGGCTGTCATGGCGTCAATTGGAACAGGTTGCGGGGGATTCCACGGATATTTTTCCCTGATAATAATTTCAAGTGTGAGTTGTTGTCTTGGAAGAAAAAGAAAACACAATAATAGGGCTCCACACCCTATTTTAAAGAAAGCAACTGATGTCTGACTCATGACGGGAAAAAAAAAACAAATGCTTTGTTTTGCTCCAAATACGATACCGTTTGGTTGTCGACTGGGTGCATCCACGGCCAGATTTTGTGCAGATCTTCCATCCTGTGCATTACTTGGGCTCCGTGCCATGGATTCCCCCACAGATGTCCCTTCTTCTCCGGTTTGGGGCTCACACCCTTCACTTATGTTGTCGGCCTCTTCGCTCGTGTCTTCTTGCTTTATTTGTTTATCGCTCAGCTCTTCAACACAAAAACAGGGAAGGGGAGTTTACACAATTTAATGCAGAACAGCCACGATGTTTAACAAAACTGGGCTAAACTTAGATTTCATTGCCGTACAATAGAGGATGGGATTATCAGAGGACTCGACTGGAGGATACACTGTAACCTGGCAACTGAAAGTGTAGGGAAGCTTTAGGATGGACACAATGCCAAAAAAAAAGAGGAGCGAAAGATAAACAGGCTCATCTGGTTCCTGGCTGTCTCCAGGGAAAGAGGGAGTGTCGAAGGCCGTGTCGTTAATAGCACCTTCCCGGCAATGGACACCAGCCCAACGATAAGGGTAAGACGTTGCGAAATTGTGTCTGGGGGTGTGGAGATATGTCTGCACATAGCTCTGCCTAGCTGCACTCGCTTCCACTTTGGAGCAAACTGATTGTACAAGAGCAGTTTGACGGCCTTTCTTAAACTAGTACACTATATGGACAAAGGTACTGGGAGACAAATGCCAAGCAGCCAATCAGGCATTAGGTTTGAGCTCTTAATTCGACCTCAAACATAATTATGTACCTTCATCAAGACCTTTGGGACAAAAAAATCCTTAAAGTCATATGGGATTAATTAGAAGAACGATTGTGAGTCGGGTTCTCTCTTAGGTCTGTCATCAATGGGCTCTGAACTTACTGAACATGTTGTTTTGAATGAATGGACAAAAAGTCCCACAGTCACACATTGAAATGTGGGGAAGTCTGTTATAGATAGGAAGCTGTTATAGATGCAAAGGGGGCCGGACTTTGAATTTGAACTTTGCATTTTGAATCTGTACATCCATACATACAATGACGAAAGAGATATCTAAGAGCACTTGCAGATCAAATGGGGGGCTGAAATATGGTTGGACACCCAAGGTGCCAGAATTGACTTTTAGTTTTTTTTTTTTTTTTCCATTTTAGCTTTTTCTTTTTTTTATTGTATTATCCGATTTTTTCTGTAATATTTTTCCCCCGGCAACATCTCCCGTAAGGAACATCCTGTATATTGAATTTTTATCAGCGTTTTATGAACAATTTTGGGAGTTTGTTGTGCGGAGCCCCTGACATCCCCCCCACAAAGGAAAAAAATCCTAGCTCTGCCAGTGTTCAAGAGATATTTAAAAAGATTCATATTTAGATTTACAAAGTCGTTGTGATTTTGGTGATGAGCATTTAAAAGATTAAGCATTAATAAAAAAATAAAACATTAAATATTCGATTTTGTTTTTTCTTTTACTAAGCCTGTCCCTCTGCCTCTGGTGTGAAATGTCAGCACTGATATAAAGGGGCTTTGTAGGTTGAAGTGTGTGTGAAAATGGCAGGACATAAAACTTACTGTTCCAGATGATCCGGTTTTGGGATTTACAACAGCAGAAATTATGCTGTGACCACATTTGGTTGTTTAACTACAGCTTTCAATCTGAGTACATCCTTCAGCTGTCCCTTCAGGCTATTGGAGCCGCATTCAATTTAACCCTTTAAAGTTCAGTCCAAGGAGTTGAATAAAGAAAGAAAGAAATTAGCAGTCGACATTTCCACGACGCTTCTAAAGCTTGCAATTTATATTTCCACTTTAGGAGAAACATCATGAACAAGCCTCATCTTCACGTCCGTATCCTGGCAACAAGGAGCAGACCTTGCATCTTTACATCTGTCTCCTCTCAGTGCGACTGAGTTGAATGTTTCAAGCGGTCAACTGAGGATTACTTGAAAGACTTTCTGCTATAAATGTATTTCACATTCGAAGCAAATTATCAACCCGGGCAAAGCTCTGTGCATATGTAGTGCCACGTCTGAGATAAAAGGATTTGCAAAGAGACATTTTGGCAAAAATGTCATCTTCACATGGTGAATGTGTTCATGAAAGTGGGCTTGTTTTAAATAGGAATCTATATTGTTGTCATCCATGACGTCACACCACATCATTTATAATTTCGCAAACGCAGTTAGAACATTCTCATGTGTAAAAGGTTCAAGTCTCAAGTGGTCATCATTTGGACATTCTCTTAGGAGAACTGTATTTGTGTCTACTCATTTGATTGTTTCTTTTATACACACACATACATTTTATACATATATACACGCATATATACATATATATACACATCTGTATATGTATATATACACATACATATATATACACATACATATATATATGTGTATATATATATATATATATACACAGATATATACATACAGATATGTATATATACATACAGATATATACATACATACATATACATACATACACATATACATATATACATACATACACATATACACATATATATATACACACATATACATATATATACATATATACACACATATACATATATATACATATATATATATATACATACATATACAATACATAATCAATCTGAACACTCACCGCTGGGGGAATTACGACCATAAGGCTCATTTTTTCCATTGGATGTTGACATTCGTGACTTCTCCTTACCTGGAGAGCATTGGCCATTACCTAAAACACAACAAGAAAATAGCAATCTTCACTCTGCCATTTAAAACGTACCAGTGGTGACTCTACATTGCATCTGGGGCAAGGGGAGCAGTGCCCCAACAGCTCCAGTAGATGGCAGTGTTTTTATTTCCTTTCAGAGTAGTAATCGAATTGTATGTATAAATAAAATTATTTAACAGAGTATCTAGTGTTATTTTGGAGTAATGTATTTTGTGTGTCCGACTTAAGGCTTCTGCTGGCTTCTTTCCAGGGACACAGCAACATTAGCCCATTATTTGACATTCAACTAAATGGGCAGAGGCGGTTTATACATTTAGGTGGCTTTGAAGTCTGCCTAGCAACACGTGACCAAGGAAATTATGTGACGTCACCAGATAACATTACGTGCATATTTGTTCATCAGTGTTGCTGTCTATATAGTTACATTTGATTCCCATTGTGAAGTGGTCTAATGAAATATTGTATGACTTTGCTACCAGTTACAGCTACAAATTGGACAAAACATATTAGATGAACACCTAATCAATAATGTCACTGAAAGGGACAATAAAAGAGTAAAAACTGGGAGTCAAGCAAGAAACATTGTGAAAGAGAATGCATTGACTTTACCTCTCAGGTGAGAAAAACAATTAACGAAGAGAGAAATTCCTTCTGTTAAGGTCAGTAAAGGTCAGTGAAAATGCATTGAATTTCTTCAAATACTTCACATACTGTACATCTTCACATACAGGGCTTTCTTTATCAGAGTTTAATAAAGCACAGACAATTTTCTTCTTCTTCTTCTGTTTCTGAATGGCAACCGTGAAGGTAACACAGATGAATGCCGAAGGAAACTAACTGAACCAACCTTATGTAACTATGGTACCCTAATGTCCAGCAAACATGGATCGGATTGCAACCTCTCAGCAGATCAGGCTATGGATAGCCTGTGTCCACTCAGAGGGAGAGCAAACCAATCCCTTATCCTCTTACAGCCTCCTCCGTCGGGGTCATTTGAACAATATAGTGGCTACAGGCAAACGCCCCAACCGGCCCAGCTGTCAGCTCCATAAGGAACCCCAGTGTGAGTCATCATTACTGCATTGAAAAGCTCTACAAACAAAACCCGAACTCTAAGGAAGATTACAGGATGCCTGCAATGATTTTCAAACAACTATAACAAAATCAATTTGTCACTACCTCAACTTATTGCCACAGCTCAACTTCGTTTAACAACCTCTCACTGCTCCGTTGTAGCTGCAGATCCCCCCCTGAGAGGGGCACACACGTGAACACCATCAAACAAACATAGCACAAAAGTTCTAAATACTGAAAAAAATATGATCTAACTGGAATTTACTCACAAAATGACTTACTAAGTTTGGAATTTGGGCCTGTTTAATTGAACACAAAGTCAATGATTACTTGCCAACTAATCGATTATCAAATTAATCGATTATTGTTTTTGATAACCGTTTAGTTACCTTTTTTAATTTAAAATTGTCCAAATGTTCTGAATTTCATCTTCCCAAAAGTAAATATCCAATTTCTGTAGTCCCCCATGAAAGGGGACTGATTAACTTTGGATCTTAAGCTTTGCAACATTTGGAAAAACAGTGATCAACATTTTTTCCAATTTTTTTACATTACGAACCAAACCAGGAAACAAATCATCATTAATTTATGTTTGCATATTTTCGGCATTCTTAATTTGAAAGAAATTCATGTTTTTGAATAAAGGACTGGAAATTGAAGCACGTTTTTTGTATCCGATTCATTGATTAATGGACAAAATAATCAACAGATTATTTGGTTACTAAAATTGGAAATCACTGGAAACTCATTGGATTATGACAAAGTTGACCTTGGCCTAAATAATTCTTTCTCTGTTACATGCCATTTACTTGTTGGACAGCAAGATTACTTTCCACACAACAAAGTGGGAAAAGTGGGATACGATTGCTGAGTGTGAAAGTTCAGATCTCTGCCTCGCCGAGCATTCACATTTACACAGGTTCAAATTTTATTGGTATCACCCCGGCTTTTCACACTTAAAAATGTTAATATAATTAAACCATTAGGTGAACATATTTTAGAAAATTAGATTATGAATTTAGGCCCTGGAAAATGTACACATATTTGTATTTCTTTTTGTATATTTTTGTCACCATACCTGGCCATAACCAGGTTTATTGTTCCAGTACACACTCATTTTAATCTAACTGCGCTGATTGATGTAAACACTGCGCAATGTTAATTAAACAAGACTAGAGTCACACTTGCACACAATCGTGTCTGGCAGGACACAATCATTCTCCTGTGTGGTAGGGATGTGGTTTTTCCTGTCAACCACCCCATTCCACCCCTCCTCCCTCAGTCTTCCATACACTCCAAACACTCACACGCACACATACATGCAACAAACAATACTGGTCCTGCAACAAACTCTGCTGATGTAAATTATTACTTGACGTTTAGTGTAGAATCAAAGACAGAGTACACAACAAGTTATATTTTCAAAATTATATTAAAGTATTAATCTATTTTTAAACAGACATTTTAATATCGTCCATTCTCACTCGCGAATATTTGTTTTGTTTTGTTTGGCGACACACGCATGCAGAGCAGAAGACGTACCAACAAGCAATTCCTATCACAATGCAATTTATTTCACTTTGCCGCTCCACATTGCATGCAGTTGATTCAATCATCAAATAGAATCTACAGATACTAGTCACTGTGTGTCTTGACCTCACGATCCTGTCAGTCTAATTAAAAAGAATGAGGTGATTCATTCACGTTACCTGCACATGTACAATATGAAGCCAACCAAAGAGTTCTTATAATTTCGGCTTTCATAAATAAGACATAGACGGACAAGCAAGTCCTTGCATATTTTTATTCCGAGCCATGTTCCCACTATCAACATACATTCATTCATATGAATATATATGAACATATGAACTCCCCACCAATGTCATGAAAAAAACAACTTTAGGTTTTAGTGACACTGATCTAGAAATCTGCTGAAAAGAAATTAGCAGAGCGACGGACGGCCACATATGCTGCACAACGTGCCTATCCAGGCCTTGCAATATTTCATCGTTATTTTATTTTTTTAAAAAAGTGTAGCTTCAGTGTGAAAATCCAAATTCTACCAACTTCATGTCAATAAACAAGAACAATGAATACAATAATGGATGCTAAATTGTCATCATGTGACTTCAGATCAGTGAGCATGTGGCATAAACTCTGTCTTTTTTGTGTTTTGAGGGGGATGCCACCACATCACCATGCCAGTGACGACAAAGAGGACAAAGTGTCTGACATGTGATCTGGAAATTGGACTTATCGTGACATTGGAAAATGGACAGGTTAGCTGTCCTGGCTGCTCAATACAGTATTTTACAGCGAAAGTGACAATAATGTTTATTAAAAGAGCAACTGATGGAATCCTGCCTCTGCATGTTTTCCAGCATGCCATGAGTCTGTGTCATCAAGGTAAATGGTTAGTTTCTTGCGCACTCCACCTACATCATCCGAGGGCGAGAAATACTTTTTAGTCATAAGATGAAAATAATGTCCTTATTTTATCTTTAGGAATGTTAAAACATTGCCTGCACACTAGTTAATAAAGTGGGTTTTACGATGGCAAACGCTGGATGGAGGAATAAATATCACGATACATAATTTGTAGTGGTAATCATGTGTCTTGAAATTTGAACAAAAGAAAAGTTAACCAGGTTTTACATTCTCACAGATCTCAAGCCGAGGTCAGACAAATAAAACAAAAGACTATCCATTTTTCAATTCATTCATTTCTAGGGAAGTTGCTTTTCATTGACTGTAGTCTAGACACAATACAAGAACTTACTAGCAGCGTAGCCATTGGGTGCCTCCATTTCCAGTGCTGTGGTGATGCCGCTGAGAAGACAATAATGTTGACATTAGAATAAACTTTTTGTGAATACACCCATTTCTGTTAGCACATCTCAATTTAGCTGAGAATATGGTGATCATTACGCATCATGTAAACTAGAATGCCAGACCAATCGTTGACATAGTAACAGCGATCATACGTACTACGTAGCAACATTTGAAAGGCCCGAAATGGGAGCATGACTATTAAGTGTTGTGTATCTGTATTTGCCTGCATTTGTAATATCTACCATCAATGCACAATTGATTTCACTTGAAAAATTAAAAAATAAATTTCATGACTCATTAATCAAGACTGTCCCATTCTGATCATATTAAAATATATATTTTGAACAAAACTTGAATTCATTTAGTTCGATGAAATAATTGTTCATGTAAAGCATTTCGATTACAAAATGCATCTTCTAAGTCGGTGCTCACTTTATCAGAGTTATCTCACTGATCTGTCGCATGGGCCTCTACACCCAAGAGAAACTTTTTCTACATGATTTGTTAAATTAATTGTGAGCCGTGGAGTTATATGAACGTCATATAGCTTTAGAAAATAGGTGAGGTGATATAATTACCTGTATGTGTCTTCCCTGAGAAAAATTACTTGGTAATTTCAGTCGAGGACTGAGGGAGGGGATGGCAAGTCGTCTCCACCTCCCTTTAAAGACCCCCAAAGTCCAAATCACTTATTTCCTCTCTTGGTATTTAAATAATGCAGGGAAGCTCTGCATTATTGAATAAAGATATTAGAGAAACCCGGCCAGGAACGTGATAAGAGTTTTAGAAGCGCGCGGAAAAGTTACGGAGCGCATCTTCCCTCAATGATGACCAAATCAGCGTCTCTTTGTGCGCGCCTCCTGGATGACTTCAAAATACAATATCACTCCGGGAAAGTTCGACACGGACCCGACTCAACCTGATGTACAACAGGGACGTCGGAAAAGGAAGACTCGACGGGCTGCTAAGAAGGAAAGAAGCAGAGGGATGGATCAAACTGGATCCACCGGTTCCTAAGGAATTAGCCATAGCGACAGGGAGCACCCAGTCGCTTTTCAAAGGACTGGAAAATCCGTTGGTTAGTCGCTGTTGAAAGAAAGCAAGTGTTGGAGATGTGACTCACTATTGCTGGAAGGAACTGCAGCGCCACACGTGTTTTATTCTAATTACTCAATGGATACATGATGCGGCAATAAAGGCCACATTAGGTGCAACTGCAGTTTAAAAACATGTTGGCTTTACATAAATATAAGGAAGTTTTGAAGGACACCTGCAGAGAGGTATAAAGTTAAATCACATGTTTAAAAAGGTCTATAATATCACTCTGTTCTGTATTGGATTTACAGGTATTTTCATTTTTCATTTTTTTAACAAAACGCTGTGTGCCTTTTTACTGCTCTACCACCTGTATTTCCCCTCTAAAATAATGAACATATTTTCTTATCTAATCTCAAAGATGTTTATTACTGTATTGTGTTTGAAACCACTGCTGCTATAATTTGCAATTCATGCTTGCAAAATAAGTTACCCCAAACACCCAAATACCCAAAAAAGTGTTGCAACGCTTCCAATACACATTAAAGATAAAGATAGTTTTCTTGTTGTAACCTATCAGATCTTATGACGCACCTATATGACGATACCAGTGAGTTAGTTACAACAGTCGTATTGGCAGTTCATGACATGATGAATTAAGTGTTACTTGTTCACTAGCCGCGATTGTCATGCAAAACTAACGCTAAAATATTTGAGGGAAGTTGGTCGTATTCGTGATTTTCAGCGTGTTCCCTGTATAGCTTGTGGGAATTCATTACCGACTGCCATGCAACAGGTGACGTGACTGAGCCCGTTTGTTACCTCACCAGCATGCATTGCTGCACATATGTCGATTTCCAGTGCGCAAGTATGTGCCTTTTCTTTTTTCTTTAAATTTACCTGAAGCCTACGGTATTCTCCCATTGAGGTGCACGGCGATCCAGAGTATCTAGTTGCGGATCAGACTTCATTGTTGCACCATGCTGAGAGAGATAGTAAACCCGGGTCGGTTCCGAAGCTCCTGCAGCAACAGTAATCTCCTGCTAAGGTCCACCGCTGCCTTTCGTCTCCATCTCTCGCAGAGAGCAGCTGCAGAGTGACAAGTGCCACTTGTGGTGCAAGGGATGTTGTTAGTATATGGTTTTGTCTGACACTGAGAAATGGACCGCTGGGTACTGCGGAGCCGTTCTGCATGGCTAGCACAGCCAGTACTTGGTTTACTACGGAGCTTTTATTTGTGACCATGAAGCCAAGTTGTGTTCACAGTTCATACACCGCATGTCATATTTGTGTCATATCTCTGGCTCCAGAATGTTGACTTTGATGTTTAAACTTGAATGTTACCAAATTAATAAAGTTCCACTGACGAGGATGCGGTGCAAGCAATTTTTTTTTCAATGCATCTATAGAAGTTAAATTGCTGGTAAGGATTAATAAAAAAAATAATAATTTGGGGAACGTTAATGCCCCAAGAAGTGTGCAAAATGGCCTTTACTGGGACACTCTCTTGTGGTGAAGAAGGGATATTGCACGTTTGTGTTTGGTGAGAGATGTGAATTAACACCTCCACCAAGCCCCACTCTCCAATGCGCACTCCCCTATTGTACCTCCCCTGCAACCAAGCATAAGTTGCTCTTGAGCAAGCACTCAGCTCCCCCAACGGGGCTGGACAGCTGCCCTTTAGTGGCTGCATCTGTCAAATGGTGTGCATTTAACGATGCCTTAATGGAAATAATAGCTTCTTCATCATATCCGTGAAAGCCTTTGAAACTGGTCGAGGCTGAGAAAGGGCAATAGAACGGATCACCATTAAATATTATTTAATTATTATTCTATATTGGAAATATTTCACGGGACACCACCCAATCAGAGCTGGGCGCTCCGCCTATGTGACGGACCGGCCCGTCTATCCGTCACTGATGGATGCCCGTTTTGCTGACGATTGACAGGAAAAAATTTAAAATAGATGGACTAAGCCCTTTTATTTAGTCCGCCATTCATCAGTAGATGAAGAATACAATATGAATCTAAACTGATGATATTTTATGGTATTGTGTGAGTGTACGTGTGTGCGCATACGATACTGTATTGTATGTGTGTGTGTCTACGTTTATTGATCAGTAAAAATGACACCAGTGGCTATTTCTGGACAGCTACACCAAATCCCTACAATACCTCATCGGTGAGCAATAGCACTTAAAAGTTTGCTCAGAATCATATTCAGACAGAATTAGTCTGCCTCCCTCAAGCAAGATGCATGCCAGAGCAGACTGTAAATGAGCCTCAACAAAGCCCTGCTCATCCAGAAGTTGGCAGCCGCAATTCTAAATGGTTCATGTTGTTTATGTTACTGGGAGACCAGAGCTGCAATATATGAGGTCCAAATGTCTGAACCACAAGTAAGTAAGTATCTTCTTATCTGCCAGATCGGATATAAATTGTGTTATTGTTGTGGTTCCTTTAAGTTACAGTATCAGACTACACATCAGACAATACTGTCAAGGATTACATTATAGTGATTTCAGATACTTGGAATGTCACGGAACATTAAGTAAATAAACTAGCAAAACAGTAAGAATGAGGATTCAAATTAAAGTATAGAACTGCGAATGGCTGGCAACGAGTTCTCACTTCTCACTCAAAGTCAGCTGGGATAGGCTCTAACACAGCTGTGGCCCAGGTGAGGATAAGCGATATATAGAATGGATGGAGAAAGGATATAATAATAAAAAATTAAAAAAAAACATTAAAAGGAATACCATTTTGGGACTTAATTTTGGAGGGACCTCCAGTTCTTGGTAATGACACCGTCGTGTCATTCTTTCTCCATTTGACAATAACTGTGTTCACAGCGTTCCATGGTACATCAAATACCTTCAGAAATTATTTTCTATCTTTTTCCTAACTGATCCTTCTGAAGCTTTGGAAGGCCTCTGTAGGAGCAATTTAAGAATTGCCAAGAAAATCCGATGAGAACTGCTAAGATGTATTTGGGGTATGTTCATTGAGTTTGAATGTGATTGGTCGGTTGAGACATGCTGCACAGAGCCGGGTCTGCACATTTAAGCAACTTTTATTTTTTTAAAGTTGAAATATTTTCTTTCAAAAAATATTTCTTTTAAAGTTGGATATTCAAATCAGTTATAATGTATTCATGTATTTCTTTTATTTTTTAAATCCGGAAAACCTGATTGGTTTTGACTGATATTGGTTACGGCATTAAAGTCAACATTTGAGACTGCTGCCAAAAGAAAAAGTGTAAAGAAGCGAATATTTGCGAATCGTTTGAAAAATGAAGTTTAATAATTTCAGTTTCTCTACTGATAAGAAATTTTAATGGACAAAAACTTAACTACTGTTAATGGTATAAAACTATGTTATGCCTTGCCATAACTATGTTATGCCTTGTCATGTTGTCATTGTCACTGACAGTAGTGGTGAAGACCTACCAAGACCTGAATACAAGTTATTTACACCACTAGATGGCACTAATCTCATATAAATTAGCTGACATGGTTTGGACGTTGGCTTCGGTTGACAGAAATAACAAAGCCAGACATCCTGATAATTTTATGTCGGGGGTCTGTTTGGATAGAAGGAGAGTATAAATGGACTAATCCTGTAAGAAGCTGTTTCAATGGACTGACATTTGTAGCCTTGCGAGTTTGTGCTGCAGCTGGTGTGTGTTTTCCTGTCACTACAGCACTGACTGACATTGGGTCAGTGGTTGAAATCAAATATTGTGATTGTTCATATTGTTGAATGATGAACAATGGAACCTCTTTAGGTTGTTACACCAAAAACCTTTTGAAATGACACGAAGAGCACCTTTTGGAGTGACCTGCTAAAGTACGCTTTATTCAGAAGAGTTGTCAGTACCGTCCAAATTTGACAGTACTACACGCTAACGGCCAAAATGTACCTGGAAAAGTGCCTCCTTATCTCCTGAAGTCAAAAGTAACACTAGCCTGAAACAAGCTCAAAAAGCACTCACCTGCTACTCACAAGTAAAGCGACATGATTTTAAAATCTGACAGTCTTTCGAACACTTTATACTGCAGTCTATAAATAGATCTAAATGACCCAAAGTATGATCGATGATCCACAGTGTTCAACATAAATGAGTTTACTGACTGACCACATTTGATCATGGTATACTACACAACAAAATACCCCAACTAGTAAGATTTGTCAATGTTCACACACAAATGTGTCTTAAAAAATGTACTAAACATCAACACAACACAGGTAATTGTCAAAATTCAGAAAAAAAAAAAAAAAAAAAAAAAAATATATATATATATATATATATATATATATATATATATATATATATATATATATATACACACACACACACACACACACACACACACACACACTACTGTTCACAGGGTATGTATTTTGAGAACCGTACAGCACCAACAATTTAGGAGACTATAAAAACATAGCCCTGTATTCTTTTTACTTTCAGGGAGTTTATATTCAGTTGCTTTCTACAGTTCCTCAAAACAGCTAAGAGCTAAATCTCCTCTCTTGAGTGTGCAGGCCATGGCTCCAACTTTTCACATTTCAGCATGGTGAATTATTGATGTTTCTTTTCCAGCCATTCCATCACTCAATTTTGTCTGCGAGCGATTAAGCTGCTAAAAAAATATATTATCAGTGAGGGTATAATACAGTCCCAATATAGAGCAATCCAAATTCCATCTTCAATCATTTATGAATTGTTAAAAATGTCAAATTTATATCAAGCAGATTAAACAATGAAAGAAAATACCTCCCTCAGGAATTAGTGCTTTCATCTAGAGTTGGTGCACTGTAGCAATTTAATGTATCGGTGTGGCAATTTAACATGCATACTGTACTGCTTACTATCAGTCATATTTGCTCCAATGGGCCCATGGGATCTTTGGAGATAGCGTCCCCACCCCACAAAAAATAACTGGTCACCTAAGTAGTACTGACATTTTTTTATTAACATGAAATGGGTTACATAAAACAGAAAAAAATCAATCACATTATTAGTAAGAATCATTTTAGCTTCATTTTACATATCTGCTCTATATGAAATAAACAATATTTATTCGATACATAATGGCACCCCAAACCCGACCCCCTGGCTAGAGAGTAATCTGGAGTCTTAATAAACTTTATGTGGTCTACGACCCTAGATCATCTGAGCCACCCAACCGAAAAGAAATTTTTGGTCATGAGGTTTGTGGTAGCACAGAATTACATCCAAGGCGTGCTGGAGGCAGGTAGACCCAAAGGTACAGTACCACACTGTAGACAAAATCACTAAAAGCATACTAACCATGGCTAAAACTGGCAACAGAGAAAGTTGGGAGTACTCAAAACAGCAAACTACGTTGTGCAGTTGTACTCCACTGCAATCTACATTCACAATAATAAACATTGTTATAATCACATCATCATACCATGCATTTCAGAAGTGTTTCACAAAACCCTTTGGTAAAGATGTGTTACAGTATTTGTGAGGGAAATGACAGGTACTAAAATCTCAGCAATGATCGGGATTGGATCCCATTTAGCCATGCTATTCATTTAAATAGCATATCCAATACCTAATAACTGGAATATTTGGAGAACTCACTGAATAAAAAAGTGTGACGACAAGCAATTTGAGTCAATCCTATTAATCTTTCATGAAGTAATCTACTTTCTTTAATGATCCCCTCTGGAGAATACATTGTTAATAATAAAGTTAGTTCAGACTCTTTCAAATTGAAGATGAAACAGTGCTGTTACTAAAAATAGACTGTAAATTGTACTCATTTTCCATTTAAATACAGTCAAGGAATTTTGCTCCGGATATTGCCTGTGTAATACAATACAGCATTGCAACACACACATTGTGTGTAGTAACATACGGGAAAAACTATTTCTGAGAAACGCAGTGCACAGTGACCAAAATACAAACTGCATGAATAAACATGAGTATTTCCGTGGCCTATCGACATGCTGTGAGACCGTCTCCGTTGGCGCATTATTTCAGCAGACCGAGGATTGACCTCTTCAGAGCGCTCCGCAGCTCCGTTAAGATCATTAGTTGGTTGACAGTTCCTGCCCTAGTTGTGCTGAGTCAACTGAATTCATTGGCTGACCGAAAAATGACACTAATAGTTGCTTTGCTATCTTCCACTGGTTGTTCACACTCTTGGAGCAGCTTCTTTTTTTTTTTTTTTTTTTTTTGTGACATCACATGACCTATATGGTAGACATTTTCATCGATGACCAGTCTTGGATGATCTGTATAAAAGATGACTCTCTAGAGGTCCATGCCGTACCGCTCTTTATCTGCTACATTCTGATGTAACTTCAAAGTCTCCAATCCCGATGTTCAATGGGAAGAATTGTTACAATGCGTTGTTATATTAAAAATCGTATTTGCTGTTTTTTGTTTTTTTTTGGCAATTGGCAAAAACTGTATCGCCGATGAGTCATATTAACCACAGCCTTCCCTCAAAGTTTTTTCTAACTTTTTTTACTGTAGTTCCATGTCATTCTTCTTTGATGACAAAAAAGAAATCGTTAAAAAAACGGGATGCTGTGTAAATCAATCTTCAAATAACTGAACCTTGTTCCTCCAAGTTGGCGAGAGAGTCTGCCTCATCACCATGATGGAATATTTATCTGATGCGACATCCACCAGCATCTGGTGCTGTTCGAGCCTCCTGGCGTGCTCACGTTTCTTCTCTCGCTCCTTCTCATCTAAGTCGATTTGCATATACTTGGCCTTTTCTTCCGCGACCATTTCATTCAGTGCATTCAATTCTTTGTGCTTGTTTTTGTCCGAAATATCCTCCTGTATTTGTTGGAAGAGCTTTTTCTTCGATTTGCGCTTTCTCTCCTGGTCATTTTTAATTTCCTGCGCAAACAATTCACGACGACGCGCAGCTTTCTCCTGTTCCTCTCTGGCCTGTTGGCGCTGGAGTTCTTGCAATTGTTGTTTCTCCTTTATTAGTTTGAAATTATGGTCATAAAAAACCTTTTCATTTAGGCAATTCTGACGAGCTCTCTCGTCTCTCTCCTTCCAGAATTCGTGAAGTTCTTTCTTTTTATCATCTTCCAGCACTCGATCTCTTGTGTTATCCAACGCCCGCAAATCTTTTTTGAATTCTATCAGTTTCTCATTTCTGTGCGTCTCCTCGCCGGCAACCACAGAATAGAAGATTGGAGTGTCTGTGTCAAATCTGACAAAAGTAAAAATCTCCCGAAATTTTTCCAACCGCCTCTGTCTTTCCAGCTCCCTCGCCGTTGGTGGGGGTTGCTCCATTGCTTTGAGCATTGCACTTGTTATTCTCATTTCTGCTCTGGCCAACTCTTTCGCTTTTTCCAGCTGCTCTGTTTTGGCCTGTTCCTTTGCTTTCGCCAGCTCTCTTGCTTTTGCAAGCAACTTTGCTTTGGTCCCCTCCTTTGCTTTTGCCAGCTCCTGTTTTTCAACGTCTGAAGCATGTTCCTGTGTTTTTCCCACAGCAGCACGTGCCTGTAATCTTCCCTTTGTAGCCTCCTTGTGTTTTGGGGGTCTTTTTGCAAACATCTCTGTCTGTGTGTGTGTGTGTGTGTGTGTGTGGTCACTGTTTGTGATCAGTTTTAGCTGTGTTTAAGGGACAACAAGATGAATGTCACAATAGTGACATTTTCCAATCAATTAGCTGTCAGTTGTTTTGTATCAGAGGCACGACATGCCAGCGCTAGCTTTTGGATCAAGGCAGTTCATGATGTCACTGTCGTGAAACACATTCCATCTTGCCTTTAATTCAGGGTACTAGGATGACATCATAGGGTTATAACACGCGGCATGACCCATCTCTGCTTTTCTGAGCAATGGGTGACATCATTGTCATCAAATGGCTGTTTAATACCGTTGGTGTATGAAAGCATCTGAGGTAACTAAGGTGTATTATCAAGCCAAATATTATTACCACTGAGCCTGAACAGACTCCCAACAATGACCTTGTTACTGTGGAATGCAACGGTAACAAACCAGTTGACACGAGCTGGAAAGCTTGTTTCATCAGAACTGAAAGAACCTTTTGGCTTGAGTTTAAAAAAAAAAAAATAAAATGCAGTTCTCGTTTGGTTCAACACCTTTGCAAACTGGATGTCTTAAACGTGTGTGCAAGTGCTGGAGCCTATACCGGCTGTCAACGGGCAGTAGGTGGGGGACACCCCGAATCGGTTGCCAGCCAATCACAGGGCACACAGAGACAAACATTGGCACTGACAATCACACCTAGGGGCAATTTAGAGTGTCCAATGAATCTACCATGCATGTTTTTGGAATGTGGGAGGAAACCAGGATTACCCGGAAAAACCCACGCAGGCACAGGGAGAACATACAAACTCCATACAGGAAGGCCGGGGCCGGATTTGAACCCACGACCTCTGCACTGGGAGGCGGACATGCTAACCAATCGACCACTGTGCCGCCCCACCATTATTTCAGAATTCATAATTTTTGTGAATGTTTATTTTTGTTGTTGGTGGTGTCCGTGAGATTTTTTTTCATGATGGGTGTAAAATGGGTGCTTTGGGTCAATAAAGGTTGGGAAATACAACTATAAATTATGGGCTAAACCAGATGTGCTGCTTTTGTGTGTAGATGAGAATCACAGCATTGGCATTTCGGCTTGTCATGTCATGTAAACTTTTAAAATATTACCATTACCATATTTACCATCGTCGTAGGTGTGCCGATTTTATTTTGTGCAACTTGTCAGATGTACAATGATAAACAAATAAAGAAACCTAAAATATCCAGGTAAGATTGGACGTGCAACTTCCAGTTCGGGAGATGACCACTTGAGCCAAGCTGCCCACATAGTCAGACCCACAAGTCAAAAAGTCAGTGTTAAGATAAAAGCTTCCCTGAAAATCGGACTGTGTGAACCTGATGGAAGCAAACATATTTGCCTGAGTTTTTAGCGCTCGAGGGAGCTATCTGGGGATCTGTTTTATCACCACTGAATAAAAACCGTAAAAGCTTCATCTGCTACCACGTCTACTCGTAACTGGTGCTCCTGCTGCTGTATGGTCTGATTAGTTTGTCGCAGTACGTTTGTTTTTGCCTCCTCTATTCTAACAGTCTTTGCCAGCATTCCTCTTTGCATGTCTTTGTCCAAAATGTCATCCCGCATTTGTTTCAACAGTCGTCTCTTTGACTTTTCTCTTATCTCTTCCTCTCGTTTAAGCTCCTCCATGTAGAAGTTAAGATAGTGCTTAAGTTTGTCTTGCTCTTGCCTCTGTGCTTCTTGCTGCTGTTTTTTCATCTGCTTGACATTGTAATCGTTTAAAGCTTGGTAATAAAATTGTCTCTGAATAGCAGTGGCGGCCACATCTTTCCCAGGTTCTTGATTTCTGTCCTCTTCTAATGCTTGATTTCTTTTATCCTCTATCAAAAGCTGATTTTTGTTGCATTCTATTGGTTTCTGATTCACAATGGGCTCCCTAACCAGCACATTGTAGAAGAAAGAACTGGGATTTCCTCTAACAAATGAAACAGGTTTGTTCACTTTGTCTCTCTCCTTCACTTTTTCTTGTTCCTCCCCATTTACCCGTGAAACATGTTCCTGTGTTTTTTCTGTCAAAGTGCAGCCCTCTAGTTTTGATTCTGAATCAGACTCTTTGGTTTGAGCGGATCTTGTGGTATGCATTGTACAAACCTTTACTTTTATGACTTAAAATCTTTGCCGTGTCTGAGTGGGAAAATATGGTGGCAGGTGACATTTTCTACTAATCAATTATTAGACTGCACCGGTGTGTCACAGCTACTCTGTGATGTCACTTTCTTCTGTGTCAGTGCAGTTGATGATATCATGTTATCTCATCCCGTCACATCATTTTCTTTTGACAAGAGCAAGTGCAAGTTTGATCCACATTTTAACGATTGGCCAGAATTTCCTGCTCCTTCGCTTGTTTTCTTTTCTATTTCCCCATTCTCAGCACCTAAGGAGGTGTACCACCGAGAACACATCACAAAGGGCAATTGTAGCAAGTGCCCATCAGGGAAAGCACCAGACTGTAAATTCTGTCAGTTATCGTTTCACATTGCAGACATATACACACAACCGAATGCTGTCTTGTTGGCAACTCAGAAGATCACACAGAAGCGGTTATGTGCTTCTTACAAGACTTACGAGTGCAGATGGTAATTATTGCTGCAGAATGTAAAAATGACATTGGCAAATGACAATGTAGTGACTTCAAAGGTCTACAGAAGCTGGATAACAATCCTGAGATCTACAGAGGCTCGATAACAATCCCGATCATTTGAATCAGGTGGGTTGCAGCAGGGTGAGATGGAAAACAGGCAGGACACCGGCCCTCAAGGACTGGAATTGCCCACCCCTGCTTTAAAATCTCTACATATAATATACACTGTAGTCTATTTAGTGCAAAAATGGTGTCACAAATGGTAGATTTCAAATCCAAACTACAAACTAAGTTGAAAGTAGTCTCCTTGGAGTCTAATGCACTTTCCCCGGCTTCTCTACCATTCCTTAAAAGATTCTTCCGGGATTCTCCACATCCCTGTTGTCACTGCCATCTTGATGTCCTCAAAACGGATCCCCTTGACGACATTCTTGGGAAAAAGGAAAGAACCACACAGAGCCATGGTCAGGTGAATAGGGAGTTTGCTCGAGCCCGCCAATGTTCTCAGCAGAGAAATGGATGTTAAAGACACTGTGAGCAGGCGTGCTGTCATAATGAAGCAGCCACAAGATGTCCTGCCTCAACTCTCGCCTCTGTGTACTGGGAAAGCAAATTGTGCGGGATTAGTTTGTAAATGCGTTGGGTGATCGATGAGCCCTGTGACAAGAACTCACAGTGGACGACGCCTCTCAAATCAAAGAATGCGATCAACATAATTTTGACTTTAGACTGTGACTATTTTGCATTCTTCAGCCTTCGCTATGTCAGACTCGCTCACTGAATGCGCGGCCGTTTGATCTACGGGGTTGTACTCGAAGATCCATTAACCTCAACGATGATGACTCACCCTAGCAAGTCTGGTCTCATTGGTCTCATCATCACTCACTTTGCTCATTACTTTACGACCTGACACAGGATACGTACATAAAAGCATGTGGAATAAGGTTCAATGGCTACAGAGACCTGATGTCACTTACTGTTTATACTGAATGCTGAACATTACCTTGAAGGAGAAAACTCATAGCTTGGATTTGAAATATTTGTTTTGTGACACCGGTCCTGGAACCTTTCGAACACACCAAACCTCTCTGTGGTTGAGACAAAATCCGCTTTGAACACAACATACCTGCAAAAATGCAGGAGGCGTGGATATTTCAGAACATGAATCAAGTTTTTACCAAAACATTCATACTAAGCCCAGAGACGGCTGGGTAGAATCTAGTGGCAGGCTGCAAGTTAATTGCCACTAAAGGAAGCGGAAAATGATAAGGCCATGTGAAACTAATGATCAAACATAATGTGCACAAAGACGAGGTGCTAAATACAGACACAATGAAACTGGGCCAGCGCATCATTGCTCCCTCACAGTACAAAGGTTATGGATTTCAATCTTCAGGCTTTCTCTATTTTTTCTCTGTACTTGCAGTACATCGATACGCACAGTTGATTGTACCTAATGCCAGTTCACCATGGTAAAACAGGATGCAGTTTTTGTCACAAAATAGAAATAAATGAATGGTGAAAATTGCATATTTTCATTGTTCAAACAAACAATCACGCTCACAAACAGTGGAATACACACAGAAATACAAACATTTGGGGAAATTAAAAAAAAAACACAAAAGCTCCAACAAATGTTTCATCTCAGACAGATTTCCACTTTTTCCCTCCACCCTAATTTTTTTTTTAGTGCCAAATACTCTCCAGGGAATTGAAGACCATTTGCTCATTACAAGCGGAGTGACTTCATACAACAGTCCAGATGGATGCCATTCTGGACCTCCATTTAAATAATCCCAATGGCTCAACCCTTCTGTCCAAATAATAGGCCTCAGAGTGTTATTTGGCCTTGGTGTCAACTTATGATTTCCAACACTATTGTTATGAGTCACCAAATGATAAAAAAAAAAAAAAAACTTTTGAAAAACCCTTTTCATTAAGTAAAAAACAACTGACATAGCTCCTTTTGGTCAGAATTTCAAAGAGAATCATCTGTGGAGTGAATAATATTGGAAGAAGCACATTACGGAGACACAGAACTCCGAACAAGTATGGAGTTCACGCCATACTATTTTGCCTAATTCAAGCAGATAAGTGCGAACAGGTGAAGGGCATACTGGTTGTTGTCAACAAAGCAACGGCACTTTCATCTACAGTTTGACGCATTGGACTTTTAACCCGGATATCATCAATGCTTTGAATATTGAGTGAGTCAAGCATTAATAGTGTATGAGTGCCTCCTAATTCAAAAAAAAAAAAAAAACTCTAAACAAGAGGCCTGAGGCAAATTTCCTACAAGCCTACGGTGCAAAGTATTGGTATAGAATGGCATGGCATAATACAGGGAGCTGTGCCCATGCCAATGTACATCACCGAAAACTGAACCCGCCAATATAACAAAAGACTGTTAAATCAATACCTCTGACTTCAGTAAATTATTTCAAAATGCGGGGTGAGTGAAGAATTTTAGGATGAAGTGTTGTTGTTTTTTAAAAAAAAATATCCACAGATACAAAAATAGACATGTACACCATGATTAGCCTCCTTTCTGTCAAGCATGAATGAGTTTTGAAAAGTCAAAAGTTGCATTCAGCTTGTCTGACAGGTCAGAAAATGAAACAGACTACGATTAACAGCATGAGAAATCTGCAGGTGTCAAATCTCACTGCGTCCTTTTTCTCCTGCTGATAGTATTTCACATTTCTTTTCTGTCACTCCCCAAAAAATTCACAGCTTTTATTGTATTAACTGCCTTGATTTACGTGTGTTTAATTAAAGGAAAAATGGTTTTGAGATAAAATTGTCCAATGATTATATACACAGGGATCTAAAAGTTCACCAACGATGGTATAGTCAGACTGCTCGGAAATAATAAGAGACTACATAGCCAAACACTTTTAGTAGGCTCCAAAACGTAGAGGATTAATGAGAGAGAAAAAGGATTAAACCTTTAACCTTGTAAAGTCAGATGTCTTGATGATCCATTCAAGGGATTAGCAACGAGACAGTCTTTCATTTTCCTCTATCATGTCCCTGCACCTAAACAAATTTCAGTGTGGTAATACAAAACAAATGGTAACATATTTTTTCATCCTGCTTTCAGAGTGTAATTTCATTCAATTGTGGCCTTGGAAAATTAATTTTCTCAATCTTATATCATTAGGATACAACAACAAAAATAAAATTAATTCAGGCAAAGCATTGTAAACACTTGACAAGCTCTCAGTCAAAGATTGGCCGTGTTGTAGCGGCGAGGAGCCGATATTTTCTCTGCTGTTATTTGAAGATCTGTCAACAACCCCAACCTGTTTTTTTTATTTTTTTTTTTTACTTTGCATAAAGTATAAAATAAGTTTTCCATTGTTCCTTTAGGGAAAATGATATGACACAAGATATTAAAATGTGAAAAATATTGCATGACAATATTCTCCTTTCCAATATGCTCCTTTCCCAGTAAGTGGTTCTTACTGACGATTGTTGAAGTTTGTAAGGAGAACTTGGTAGAAATCCTAATATAAGGAGAGGAAAATATACCAAGTACAACACTACACATAAGCAAACCACCGGAATTATAATTAATTTTACCTTTTACTTTATGGTAGTCCCATTTCTCTCTCTGTCAAATAAATAAATAGCCATAAAACTAACGGCTATTCAAAACACAATAAAACATGCAAGTGTATTAGTATGTCAACTAATAATGCCGGTCATGTGTCACAAAGGGAATAGGTGTACTCCTAAACAAAACGAGTTTGAGAATATATTCGATTAGTTCTGTTCAGGTGAGGAAGAAAGAAAACTGTTGAGCTATGGCTGTAATTGAAAATTATTTAACAGCTTACAGTATGTAGAATGCTACTGAACTTCTGAAGTTTACGTTGAATTTGCCCAATATTTATATTTTCTGGTCTCGGATGAAAAAGTACAAAAAGGTTTTCAGGGACTTCTTTGTCACACAGAAATCTCAACTTGTGTTCTTTGGCCATTTCATTAAACGTTCATGAGAACTCATGAGAAGTCGTGACATAACTTAAAAGTTGCACATAAATTTGGAGCTCAAACTCGCTTGTAAATCACATCCATCCATCGATAGTGACCCCTGACATGTAAATTGTTGTTATTTTACAGACTATATGTACATAATGCATACTGAAGGCTTGATTAGTAGTTGTAAATATACTTGGGATTCCAATTGAAGAATTCAGGACCAGCAGATCATAAATGGAAAGAGGAAAACAAGATGAAAAGCTAATATTTTACCCCAGAATAACACAGCACTAAAAACAGGAAAACAGAAGATTTGCTACGGTGATCTTGAAGAAAATGCAGCATTAACGTTGACTAAGGCCACTAATTCATAAGGAAATATGTTACCATATAGTGTAGGACATATCCGCCTACAGCAAGGCATTAGGAGAATACACTGAAGCAAACAAAACAAGCACACATTTCTTTCACAAAGCCCCACAGGGCTCATTCGCCACATCACTGACTTACAAAAAGGGAAGTTGCTTGACTGTGTTTAAAACTTAGCCGAGGCAAAAGGTGTTTAATTATAGAGCACTATTCAGAGAAAGAAAGATAATGCTTCAAAGTGCCAGAAATGCATTAAAATTAATAAGACGTTAAATTAAATTCAAAATACTATGAAAACAAAAGTCCAAATCAAGAAAATAAATGTATGCAAAAATGTGTTGCAAAGGCCATAATGTCAACACACTATAGTTATTACATAGTATTATAATGTTTGGATAATTACAGAAGTTGTTCACGAGGTCGGTGAGATCTGCAAACTAGTGCAATATGCATCTCTTTCTTGGTGAGAATCTTTCTTACAGTTGTACATCTGGCAGAAGATCGAGTAGCATGACAGGTGAATATTGTTATGTTGATTAGCTGCATAACTGACAAGCCACACTGACAAGTGACAGCCAGAACTTGAAAACAAAAGGTAGCAGAGGGGAAAATGCAAGCGCGCATATTAGGCAACAGCCTCTTACAAAGTAAATAGGCTTTAATGTCACAGTGTTGTACACTGACTGGGTGTCGAATACAAATGACTGTCAATCACTCTGCACCTAATGTACTTTGCAGCATTGGTACAATTTTACATGTGAAAACGTTCTTAAATATGGAAGGGCTCTTAGGCTAGCCACAGCGGAGCCCTTGGAATTCGAATATGGCTATCCTACACACTACCTTCACATTCTGTATCAGACTCTCAGCAATTTCTCATTAGGATGTCAGGTCATTGAGCTTCTCAAATAATTAATTCAAATTCTAAACTCCAGCTCCACGCTCCCCTGAATAGGATAAGCGTTGTGGAAAATGAATGGCTGGACGAATCGATTTTTTAAGGAGGGAGTGATATGCAAAATAACAATAACGAGGCCAACAATAAGCACATTTTACAAAAACTGGCAGGCGAGGGAAGAGAATGCTGTTCCAAACCCCCAAAATATCCAACCCACATATGAAAGGACAGAATTGATCAAGCAAAGAACAAACACAGAAAGGCAAAAATCCAGAGAGGCAAAACAAAACAAAGGCAATGAAAGGAACAGACAAACACAATCTGGGAAATAGGTGGCTGACTAATCACACAAACCTGTTACAGATGGATAATCAAGCGAATAGACTGACATCTAAAGGGATGGGAGTGTGCATATGCGGAAGGAGCAGGTGGAATCGTGACAAGTCAGGACAGGTCAGGTGCTTGTTGGATGAAGACACGCTTTAGTTTGTTTGAATGCGCATCACAGGACTTAAGTGGGCGCAACAGAGAAGCAGCTGGGCACATGGCAGATCACAGGTCCATAAACATCAAAACACTGACCGTTTGAAGTATAGCTCACCTCATTGTTATAGGAATGACTTGACTACCCATATGAAAAAAAGCCTTCATGCTTTATATATTGCAAGCATAATTGAGTAGAATTATCCTTACATGGATATATGTCATGTAATATCAAAACTAAACACACACACACGTATATACATATATATTTATATATACATATGTATATATACACACATATATATATGATATACATACATACACGCATATACACTTTCACACACACTTTATATATATATATATATATATATATATATATATATATATATATATATACATACACACATATATATATCTATACATACACACACATATACATATATATACATATACATATACACATATACATATACATATATACACTGTGTATACAAGGGCCAAAACTTTACAGGCTAAACCATTGTTTATTCTACAGCTGTTTGTATGATGATGTTCCACAGGCAAGTCCAAAAGGCAATTTTACTGAATGTGCCTTGATAACTAAATAACTAAAGAATGACAATGAATAGGGGAGCATGCATCAATTATTCATTCATGCTGCTATTCCTGGCCCACACATCACATGAGATCATGTAGAAAATATAAAGTGACTCAATCTACGGTGATGAAGATGACAAGCGGGATGATGGTACTCCAAACGCGGCGCAAGTCATGTAGTCCCACTGGACTGGAGCTCACAGCAAGGCCATCAGACTGAACCGGATTTACTTGGCATATCCACTTAACAGCATGTACCTCGTGAGCAGACTAATACTTAAAAGGTTCTTGCAAAATTGTGTGGGAATTCCACACATCTTTCTGTTGTTGTTTTGTTTTTATGTGAGGGCAGTGTTACATTGTTGTTACATCGTGAATGTCTTAAATGTGATTGCTGTCGCAGCATACTGTATGCCATTCTCATCTTGGGAATTGTATGTAAAATTGGCAATGGTTGAGCAGCGGGTAATGTACATTGGACAATAAACAAGGAAACTTCCAAAAATACAGAAATATTTGTTTTTGTAGGGTTATATTAGCTTCCATTAGCGATTATAATCCTCGTTCGGTTGTGGATTTTATAACGTGACGTTTTCACCTTAGAGGTCTGCACTCTCTGAGTGCTCTTGTTAATTTAATGTGTTTTGTTGTTAAAATTAATGTGTTTACTTGTTGTAAAAGTGCTTTCAATTTGATTGTTCCAATTACCTCACTGGATAGGGAAGACTATCAAAAAGGACAACATTCCGGCAAAGATGCCCACATTGTTTTTATGGATGTGGTAAATCTTTAAGCAGAAAAAGCTGATCACTGACAGGATGGGTTCATCTTGTGAGGTAGATAGACTGCCAAGAATATGACAGGCAACCAACTAGGCGGACAAACATATTTGGACATATGACCATTACACTTTAAGAAACTGAAAGTGGATGACAATTTAAATCTTTTTCCCCACCAATTTTACTATCAATGACAAAGACAACCTCGGGTCCTGTAATCTCAAAAATGTTTGATGAGGTTGAGTCTTTATATCAGTTAATCAAAGACCTTCTTCAAACTGATACCTCAAAGTTGACGTTTACAAAACTTAGTATGTTGAAGAACAGAACAGATTCAACGGAACTGCGGTTGTGTTTCCTCTTTCATACCATTGTTCCTCAGTAATCTTTGACCCATACGTAGACATTATTGAGTGAACATAGTCAATGTGCTGGACCTCAAGGGAAGTCTCGGTATTGAAAGGATTTATACATAACACAGCATTGACGTCTTCTGCTTTAATACACTTGTGGCTTATTCAGGACACATGCAAGCATGACATTACTGCTGCTCTGCTCTTGTCCTAGATGTTTGTAGAGCCTTTCACAGCTGAGAAGGCAACAATAGCTCTAAGCCGCCTCAGTCACACCAAGTGGAACAGATGAGCACTTTAAGGACATCAGCTTCCAAAGCCAGAGATTCGCACACATTTTGTTTTACTCTCCGTTCCTGACCTCTTTAAAGTTGAAGGCTGTCTTGGTGACATCTAAATATTTAACTCAAGCATCATGTCACACATTATAAAGTGCGCTAAAAGGGTCCGTGTGTGATTTCTCTGACCCCATTTATTCATTAGTCACTCGAGCAGTGGTGTATTTGTTTTTTAAAGGCCACAAATTGATATGATATTGCAGTCTCAACCCAATTCTACAAATTCTACATTCTTCTGTTAGAAAACTCATGCTACAGTACCCCAAATGTTCTCCTTTTAATTGTTTCATTAATGATAATACTGTACATTCATAAGTTGCTTTTCTAGACACTCATAGATGCATATACTCATGAGGTATATTGCCTTTTCTGTTAATTACTTTTTTCTTTAAATAATTGTCTTTGTGTCCCTGCATTCTACCTCATACATCTTGATATTCATTCAGAATACAGTAGCCTAATCCCTCGCCACTTCGCGATTAAAGTTTCGCTGCATCAGTGCATCGTGGGTTTTCAAAAAGTATTAATCAAAAAAATAAGAAATGACAAATACAGCCATATCTCTATATTGCAGAATGGCGCGTTGTTTCAAAGAGATGAGTTGACTTAGAGGCTTTGTACATACCCGCGGTCACTCATAAAAGGCGCGTGATTGGTTCCCGGCGCGAGATCGACCAATGAGAGCATGAGTGGATTTATCCTGTGAGCTGATTGGCTGCGCATCATCGCAGCATCTCGCTAGTCTCACCCACGCTAACAAACGAACAGCACTTTTGAACAACGTTCTGTTCGGAAACTCATAACGTTATTCAAATGTGCCGTTCAGTTAGTCAGAGTCAAGCCGGATGAGCGGATAGTAAACAGCTGTGTTCAGAAGTTGTGAGCGGAGCGCGGTCAGCCGCCCAGCAAGCACGACAAGGACGACGAAACATCGACAAATAAAATGTTAAAGTGTTTGTTAGTTTTGTCCTAAGTTTGTCTTAAAACAGCTTACGTTACTAGAATCCCAGGTCACATTTTATCCAAAGGACCTTGTTGATGTTATTGTGTAAAGAGAAAGTTAACCCATGATTACTTCCAGTGACCGTGCTTCTTCTTCGCTTTAAAAGAAGACGAAAGAGAGAAGAACACGACGACAATGCAGAAGAAGCGGCAACCACAACAGTAGAAGGAGTTATGACACTTTCATTTTGCACAACGATGACAAGCGTTTAAAAGTTAATTACACCAGGATTGTACCTTTCGATAAAATGTACCGTGGCATTCTCGTTAAAGTAAGCCAATTTTAGGATAAACATTAAAACTTTAATGTAGTTATTAGCTAACGTTCGTCGTAATCGTCCGGTGCTGGGGTTGTAGCTCCCGTTCCTCTCACAGCATGCAGCTTGGTATTTATTCTTCATTTTGCTTTAAGGGTTCTGGTCCCCATTAACCGCGATAAACAAGGGATTACTGTAAATGATATCTTTTTCCTTTTTTTGTCTGTGTATTTTCCCACCACAAACTCTCCCCTGTCACCACGCCAGATTAAAACTGTACTGCACCGTGTCTGCCTAAGATGTGATTCATGGCATTGTTGGGGCCGATTCTATGATTTCCCAGTGGTGTCTGCAGCAGGGGACAATGCTTTATTCTATCAGTTTCTCAGATTGATCAATTTATCTGTGCGCATCCTGAAATGGTTCCACTGAGCCAAGAAACTGATTTGTTGGCTGAGAGGACTGACACACCTGCCGGATAAGATATCATAACCACATCCAATTGCAATGTAACCCCTTCCAAGTCAAACTCTAACTCTACCTGTGTAAATATCCAAAAAAAACAACCAAACTAATAAGTAGTAGTAAATGACAACATGCATATCGGGTGTAAACTTACCAGATACTTTTATGAGTCATTATTACTGCTGTAACATTTGGTCTGGTTGGACTGGACAACCTTGTTTCATTCTTTTCAATAAAGTGCTACAGTTATTTCCAACTTGTACTACAGTCAATCATGTTTGGTACCTTGTTTTATTGAACAGACATGCATTGACCTGACTTTCATTGCACGTTTGTTGTCCCAGGAACAGCGTTTTTGAAAAAGTGAGTAGTGAAATTATTTCGATTTGAAAAGTGGAATTGCTAAAATAAGGCTGGCAGACGGTGTGTAGTAGGATTTGCTATAGCTAAACCAGATAAGCAAACATGCTTGAATTGTGCCCTCTCGTCATTCAGAGATTGCTTCTTGCTCCTACAATCTTTTCTAAATGGTGTTATTAACTGCTTGATGGCGCAGCAGTGGAACGTGGCCATTGTTTCCCTCCTGCCAACAGGATACAAATGCCTCTTACTGTATCTTACTTTTCTCTCCGCCAACAAGCCCGCAGAAATGTAATCTTTATCTGCACCATCCTTCTTCCCTGTCTGATATTACTCCAACCAGTAATAGAAAGGAAGCACACTTTACGATCAGTGCAACAAAATAAATGGTCTTGTATACAAAAAAACGTAAAGCTGCTCACTCTCGGGAGGACTGTTTCTCTTTCAGAAAGATTGGTTTGCAGTGATATCCCTCCATTAAACATTTCTTATTGTATGATGTACTTTATACATGACTAAGATCATTGCTTGCTAAACCACCGTATTATTTATTCATTTTTTTTACCTCTTTTTGGGATGGCATTACAAGTCTTGTAAATGGTATTCTAAGTAGATAATTTGTACTCAACATTTTGAGGTAAATTCCAAGACGGATTTATGTATTCAAAATGTTTAACCTTAGTACAATATTTGTATTTTCTCTTGGGAGTCTCACTTTCACAGTAAGGGCTCCTGTAGCTTGTTTCAAGTCATATTAAACACATATCAGTGGTGCAGAATTTTGTTTTGGGCCACTTGCTAACACGTATACTTGTGAAGTCTACAGTAAAAAGAAATACCCAAAAAATGTTCTAGAACTAATTATTCATTAACTCCTGGGACTTTGGACTTGTTTGAACATTCATGGGAATATCCCGAGTCATATGTTCAACAACATCCCAAACGGCATAGCCCCCGAAAATGAAATTTCACAGCTTGTATGATGAATGTAATGCGATGGGGGTCATACACAATGATGGCTTGTTTGTAGATATGTTTGTAGATATATTTCTTTCATCATAACAAATTAGTTTTGCCAGGGGCAGGCATTTTAATGATCAGCAAATGAACATCTTGCATCCCCGTCTGTAATACCTGTCATTAATCTTAGTCAGCATATGATTTAGTGCTGCGATCAAGGAGCCACTTTTAAAACTGCATAAACATTAACGTCACTTTCCTGCATTTGACTGATTTGTGGTTGCTGGAGGTAAATTGCAAAAATGAAAAATTGTTTTAAAAAAATGTAATCTTTCGAGAATAAAGTAATAATATACCAATGGGTACCTGAGTCACTGTGAGGACAGACGAAAAATAATGTCATCACTATTTCTCAATCAAGTGAATTACGTATAACTTCATTTATGTGAATTAATGAATAGTAAGGAAGCATGGAATTAATTATTTAGGCTTAACTTGGAGATTCATCCCCAACTCTGCAGGACAGCTCCACGATTACCAATAAAAGAATGTAAGGATGGACCCTCTTTAACGTTTCAAAGTTAATCTCATAATTAATCTCATAATCCTTCACTGCTATCCAAAGGCTAAATGAAAGGCAAATTGAAGGCAGGACCATTGCTCTGGAGCTGCAGACTTTACATTTCGCTAACTCGTAAGTTATTTATCATCTCTCCATAGATCATCTTTTCATTATTTCAAAGGGATAGAACTCCCTCCGGACCAAGAATCCCTTGGTGGTTGCCTGTGTGTGGAAATAAAAGTAGGATGACCTTGTAGTGGCATGGTAATATTCTTTTTGCTGTGTTAAAGTAAAGAGTTGTAAAGAGAACTCTGATGCTACCATTCATCTGGATATGGCTGATAAAACCCCATGGATGTGGATAAACACAACTCTTCGATGCACACTTAAAAAGAAATAAGACAGTTGGCAGGTAGTGAGGACAGTTTCCCTTTTACCATCCAAAGAGAATGTGATTCCTTTAGTGGTTTGAGTAACGGAAAACCTTGAATCATTAAAAGGAGATATTTACAGAAATTGCTGAACCAAATTACAATTGTATTGCTTTATATAGGTCACACGGGTTGCTCTTTGCAGCAACAAGGGGCAAGCTCAAAGAATTTCACTTGATTGTCCACTTGATGAATTCATAATGCTTCTTAGTCTGAATCTAATGGAAGCAGATTTTCAGAGTTAAATTTCCCTGGGCGTTAGTAAGGTTGTTATTAGTAAGTAGGCTTAGGCTAGTTCTTCCACATCGTCACTCTCAGGAGGAATTCTTGCATCACCCAAGTCACTTGTACTTTTCAGGAAGTAAAAGCCATCCTGCTTGAGTTACCAAAGATGGTGGAGATGGTGCATTTACCTTCGTGGCTAACCAGTTCCTTCTGCACCGACATATTACAGAAATTTATTTTTAAGAAACTCAGATGTATCTAACCAAACTGTTTTTTTTATTCATTATTGTCTAAAAAAGCATCCAGCCTTACAGTCTTGAGGCTAAACAATGCTGCACGGCTCCCACAGAGTGAGGGACGAAGTGGAGTTTTTCAACACTTCTCAGAAAACTGAGCCTTCAAGAGCATGAATCATTTATTTCTAAAGCTATTTTCAATGCTTTAAATTGGTTAATAATGCTTAAAAATAACAGGCGCACGTATACGAAGTGTATCAATTTGTGAAAAAAATATTGAATTGACCATGTTTGGACATGCAAATCATCCAAACTTGCAAACTCTATTTTTTTCCACATCATGCCAAAGGAGAACGCCTTCCCCAAACTGTCAGTGGCAGAGAATTGAGCAACATGTTTTGGTAAGAGGAGCAATAAGAATCAGGAGGAACTAAAGCATTTAGTCGCTACATCACCCCCCCTAATTAATACATTAATTAAGGGGTGGGTTGTAATACTTTTATCCATAAATAGTACAGGGACTTCTCAGGGGTGTAAAATTCTCCAAAATGAACAAAACTATGCAGAATCAATTAATGTGGACATTATACTTAAAGCAATGAAGAAAAAAAATGCTTATGATGTACATTGGCTGGTGCAAGGTAATACTTTCTGTCCTTTAAAAATAACCAATTACCTGACTGAATGAGCATAACAAAATGTTAGTTGAAGAAGAGTTATGACTCTATCTGCGGCAGTACTCCTCAAAGCAGACTGGATCTTTACTGTTACACCAAGTATCATAAACCTTGTGCTTATGTGCACTGAATCCAATATGTCTTCCAATAAGTTCCACGAAAAAGCCATTAGACCTGCTGTGCTTCTCCTATTGAAAAACCTAATGGCCTTCAGGGTCGGGACAGGTGCTCCACAAATTGCTTCACTTAAATGATTAATGGGGATGGATTTGGAAAAACGGCCGGCCCAATAGCAGAGACTTTGTGCGTATAGAGAGCATAGGTGCATTTGAATGAGCTGGTGCAAAGTCTTTCAACATTTTTCACATATGAACATATATAGTAGTATCCATCCATCCATTATCTATACCGATTACCCTCACAAGGGTCGCGGGGAGTGCTGGAGCCTATCCCAGCTGTCTTTGGGCGGTAGGCGGGAGACACCCTGAATTAGTTGCCAACCAATCGCAGGACACACAGAGACAAACAAACATCTGCACTCACAATCACACCTAGGTGCAATTTAGAGTGTCCAATTACCCTACCAAGCATTTTTTGGAATGTGGGAGGAAGCCGGAGTACCCGGAGAAAACCCACGCAGGCACGGGGAAAACATGCAAACTCCACACAGGGAGGCCGGGGCCGGGATCAGAAACCCACGACCTCTGAACTGTGAGGCGGACGTGCTAACCAGTCCACCACCGGGCCGCCCCATGTACACTAGTATTTTAACAAAAATATATTTTTCTATACCTCCACCATTGAGATCTCAGCAGATATAATCACTTTAATATGACACTGACTGACCTTTAACAAGGTTTTCATGTTACTTGGAAGCGCTCCCGAAGTAAAGCAATTATTATTCACATACTTCATATACAATCACCTGATAATAGAATACTACATTATGGTAAACAAAACCTTTAACACATTCACAAGATCGTACATCCCCCCTTTTTTTTTTTTTTTTACAAAAATTGTTTCTACACTTTCAGTGCATACACTCATGTTACATACGAAGTGGATTTTTTTTTTAACTCCACCAAGAGTGCTCTATAAACATGCTGTAAATATTAAAAATTTACAATTTCCAAAGATGTACGGGTAATCTAAAATAATAATTGCATCCTTGCTCACCAGCCACATGTTCACAGTCTGAATGTCAGGAACTTTAACGCTGATGGATACCAGATCACAAATTATGCACAATATGGCTGCAATTACCCTGGCCAAGTGTCCTAATGGCCTTTCGGTTTTACTGGCGCAGCAACATAGAGCCACGTAATGGTCCCCAAATCATTTTCACCTTCCCCGCTGGTACGCTGAGAATTCAAATGACAAAGAAAATGGAGGCAGAGATCTCGACCTTAGATTAGCAATTTATCTTAACCATCTTCTATTCAGCCTCCAAGGGCTTAAATCAGAAAGAAAATACATTATTTTTGCATCCTTTCCCAAAACCCATGACATTTTCTGTGAAGTGAAAACATCAACCAAGTAAACTAGATATGTCTTTTATCTTCAGTATTTTTCCTCCATAAATTGCAAACGGAGATATTTAGAAATGATCGAAATTATGCCAGCCTTACCACATTTTATTTACATATGCTGTTCACAAATACATATCTTGTTCACTGATGATTTCTTTTATTTATTTTTTCTACTTTTTTTATTTAATTTGATGACGTAAACACATTTGCTACTACAACTGGAGCAAAAGACCAGTACAATGTAAAACCAATCCATCATCTCTCCTCTTGATCAACTAATTATTAATCTACCCTCCAATCACCACAATGTCCCCAGCTGCACATTCATTGCTTTCAAAAAACCATTCATGTCGATGCTTTAGTGTCTGGTTCATCATTTAAAGGCTTGAGCACCCACTACATCACATATTTAATCTCTCTATCGCAGGCAGTGAGGGAGAAAAATATTACGCATTACTGAACCTTTAACTCTTTGTAGGGCGCACATTGTGATGCTAATCAAGCCCACTTTTCAATACTGAGCACTCAAATACAGTATAATTCAAGTCCTTTTTGAGATATTGGTCAAAAAAAAAAGCACAAATATCGTTTGAATGAATACATGATTTACAATGGCTAAAAAATGGCAGATTTGTAAAATTAAGATTAGACCTTTACGACAGTCATTACTCAAAACACTCACATCTGATATCATCTTTCAGCATTGAAATGAATGGAAATGTCATTTTGTTTTTCAAATAGCGCTATATAACATACTTTAGAAAAAACATTTAATAATGACGTACTTAAAAGAATTAAACCATTTTTGTCACGCTTTCTCTTCTAATTGTGCTGCTCATTCTGGTGTGCGCAGCTTGACCACCTGGAGGCAGTACAAAACAGACAGAGATACTGTACTGAAAACTCAGGCTAATATTAGTCATTCTCATATACCTATGAGTATTGACATATGGTCTGTCCACATATGTTACAGCACAGTTTGCATTCAGATACCCGTTGCCTAATGAGTACCGCCACACCGATGCTAATTGTTAGCTTGTGCAGTTTCCCACTGTGTGTTAGCAGGCAGCATAGGAAGCTATGTCATTTCTTTAAACATGGTGTGATTCTCTTTGTTTTACGTTTAGTTTGACAGTAACCTTCAGCTGAGAGTGACAATAAACAGCTTGAAGCCTGTCTTTTGAAGAATATTTACCAATTATATCAAACTGCAGACAAACTGCCACTTCTTGTTAAGTGAGTTGAGTCACCCGCCTCTTAATCTCAAATTGGCGCAAAGAGGTTAAAAAAAAAAGAAAAAAAGAAAATGGCTGAACGATGACATGTATCTCGAAAAATCCTTAAGTTGTGTCACTCGTATTTCAGCACAAATTTATAGTATGGCCTGTTGATTTTTTTTGTCAAGAGTAAAGCAAAGTTATATGAGCAATTGTTCTTGGGCAAAATCATGGTTACTCGTTCAAGATGGAAAACAATGAATGTACTTTACATGCTACCCACCGTTGCTCTGGCTCATCTGACCTATTTATTGATATGAGTACCAATTCAAGAGACCCTGAAGTGGGGTGTGAAAGGTCTCTTAAACTACACGTTTGTAAGAGTTAATTTAAGAGGCACAAAAGCCTGTTCATGTACAGAACATTTATCCTGCTATTGCGGGGTCAGGCTGATTGAAAGAAAATTATTCGCCGCAGACAAGGTTTCTCTGTTGGTTCCTATTTCTCTCTAATTGCCATGTTATGCATCTTACTACACGTTAACAAATGTGGAAGGCAGGCAGACAGGCGGTGTACGTGCCACAAATTAATATTGCTACACTGGGCATCACAACATGCAGCTCAAAACGGTTCTGCTCTAAAGTCGCTAGTAATAAGCATATTCGAGAAAAAAAGATTGATTTTGACCTAGCGCTAAAAAATGTACAGTGATGACAGTGCATGGCAGGGATGGGGTGATTAATCATGACCTGCTTTCATTCACACCATGGCTCCGAACAGATTGCAGCTAGTTTACAAAAGCACAGTAAGTCAAATTATTCCAACCCCCGCAAATAAAGCGATTAGCAACTTTAATTCCTGCTAAGAAACAGGCTCAACAGAACTTTATTTCAGGAGCATTTAAAAAAAAAAAAAAAAAAAAAGCAACCACTGCTTTAATAAAGTGTTGTACATAATGAAGAATGGTCATCAAACACATAATAAATACTACTACTACTAATAATAATAATAAAATATTATTTTCTAAAATAATATCATATAGGCCTCCTGAAGTACCTGCGCAGTGTCTTAAACCAAACTGTTGGTCTCCAGGTGTATGCTGTTGTTTAAATGTAAACAATCAACTACAGTTTTTTTTTTTAACAGAATTTAGTTCCTCCGTCGGCGAGCAGCCTAGCATTCTTCTCAATGCATTTCTCACACTGGGGATGCCAACCAGCATCGTGTTATGCGAGAACTTCCTCACAGTTGTAGGTGTGGCATCACAAACGAGAAAGAAAAATGTCTGATAGCAATGACATTCATCCTTAATCAAACAACATGAATATTGTGCTATGAAGTAGTAATACTTTTCAAAATGAGATGCCGGTTCCATGTTTGAAGCAGAGTAGTTTGTTGCGGTTGTAAATGAGCATAGTTTTTTTTCGCTAATACATTTTGTGGAAGTTGATGCAAGCTAATGCAGGGGGGAATCTATTTTAAAGCATGTTTGCTATCAATATAAATAGACAAATCCCATAAGTGGTGTGCTGTAAAAAATGTTTTAAAAAAAACTAAGAGCAGAACTTTTTTTTTAAATTAAAATCAGATTTATTTTAAAACCATATCGCCCAGCCAGAGTGCATGGCAGGCTGTTTTTTGTTCTGCTAGAAAATGATAAAAGCCATGGTAGATGTGGCAGTGGGCTATGTGCAGTGAATCTTGTTGGAAGAGTGAAAACAATGTTTCACTTCAAATTCAGACTGTCTTACATGACTCCACACATAACCTCAGTGTACCTCACGAGAGCTCAGCGAGAATAAAACATGTACCTCTCTGTTTTGCCTTTTTCTTTAGTTGTCCCTGGCTTTTTGTGACATTTATTCCAAAACAAGAACCAGCCTCGAGGCTGCCATAAGGCATTGTGCGATAACTGTTTTTTAAAGTTATGTGTGAGTGGTTTATTGTTTAACCCAATTTTTAAGAGTGATTATGATGGCAACAGTTTGACTTTGGAACAAAAATCATAATGAAATATTTCCAATCCTAAATATTGCTCAATCTTCAGCTACTTTAAAATATTCAATTGAAAAACAGGTGTTCCATTCTTTGGGAGGTAAATTTTAATGAAGCGCTTCTCTGAAAGTGCTCAGAATGGAAGATTAATCTTATGAGTTTTAATTTGTCTGGAATAAAAGACTCACAAATGGAGGGACATGTGAGCAATTCAACAACATCTTAAGTAGACTGTGACACAAAGGGTATTTTTCATGAAATTCCACATTCATTGCTTTATATCCAACAGATTAACCACATTTGGAATCAGTCAGCGGACACATACTTAAGCACACTTATAGCAGTGGTGGAGCCAGAACGTGGCTAATGGGTGGGCCTGGAAAAATCAGGGTGGGCCTCAAAATTTCTCTCACTGAGCACAACCCTCCTGTCCCGACACGTATATTCAAATAAATGACAAACTGAATAATATGAAGTTCAGATCTTCCTTAGACAACCACAATTATGCAATTATACCATTCGTAATAGTCAATAGAATAAAAACACATTACAAAACGCAAATTAAAAATAAGTTAATAATAATAATACTTTTTTTTTTTTGTTCATGAATCTCACTGGGTCCGTGCACACCCAAGCCCACCCATGGCGACGCCCCCTGACTTGTAGCCAAAGTTCAGTTAGCAATGCTTTGACAACAACCACTTTTCTCAATGGAACTGTTTTTCTCCACTTTGAAAGGCCAATGAGACACTGTTGATCTAAAAAGAGGGAACAGAGATCTGCTCAACACAAAGATAAAACACCAACTTGCCTTAATGAGATGCTAACACTAAATGAACAATATGCCATCTCTATAGCATGATTGTGTAACTACAAAAACAGTTACGGTACTGTTTCTTTTTTAACATTACTCCCAGTCCCTACTAAGAGCATACTTTTTGTGATTTAATCCAAATTTGACTTCTAAAAAGAATAGACCTGAAAGAGAAATGAATCAATACTTTAGGATATGTCATTAAATATTATGACCACTTTTTCATTTAGTGAGTTCTTCTTAGATTCACACTCTCAATATCTCACTGCAGCTTTGACCCATGAATATTTCAGAGAACTGACAAAAGTGTCTCCTAGTGAAAAATCAGACTACCAGAGGGTAAGGAGGGACTGATGAGAAACGAGCCTCACAATTTGAAAGATGATAGGCAGAAAATGATAATGAACACTTGGAGGATTTGAGGTTTTATACTGCTGAAACTAAAGACAATTATTTCCATGGGAAACAGATTAGGATTAGGACTAGGTCTCCATTGAGGTTTACAAAACGGCAAAGTCTTTCCTATTTGTTTTGCTGTTGTTGTTTGCTTGACTTAAGTATTGCGGTGAAATTGATCATCTTATTTCACTGCACAGCAGGCCATGAAAACACCCTTTGTCGTACATCTGCCCAGCACTAAACAACAGAGACCTTCTTGTGAGCAGTGTTGCGCAGCCAGTAAACATTTCCCATCGGAGTTAATGAGCAAGCACAGGACTGAAGGAAAATGAATGTATTTGATTGCACATTTTACATATACACACAAATACCGGTTTTGCCTTCAAGTTAAAATCGAGTTGAGCTCTTATAGCAGTAAATACAGTATTGCTAAAACGTGCTTGCTGTAACTGGATTGAACTCAAACAAAACCTCTTCGGAATCATTTTAGAGTGGGAGATGGTGTTTAATACTTTCAAATGAATACATACAGTAAGTCACTGGAGACACATTTCTATCAGGTTTTTGCGAATGCCTCAGCATGAATTGATGAACATGAGGATCTAAAGTCATGTAATAGGCTACCAGAGGTTTTGGTGTATTTTTTTCCACATCAAATTCACAGCAGAAGCATCCCACAGATTATTTCGTTAGGAATGAGAGCGATCACATTGGAAAAGTTGTATTATGCATTTCGAACAGCCCCGAGAGTCCATCGTTTTTCAAGTGCAGTGTGGAGTTAAGTCAAACCAAAAGATACTGAACTGAGCCCGATGACCTATTGCATAACAGCGCAGATATCTGTTTGAGTTAAGCACGTAGGAGCCAGCTCTGGGGTTGGTGCATACTGCATACAGTTATCAAAAGTGGATGGATGTCTTTTTAAATTACATTTTTGGTTAGCAAGTGTTTGGAGATGCAAGAGAGCACTTTTTTTTAATCAATAAGCTTGGAATTAGTTAACAAGTAAGAGTAGCACATTGTCATCTTTATTACATTTGATTTCAATTTTGCCTGGGAAGGCATGTGCATGGTTATATCAACAGGACTGTAGCATTATGTTTATGGGTTGGGTTTTTTTCGGCTGAAGGGTGCAGTGCCCCTTTCAAAGCTTCTCTCCATAGTCAGAAATGTGTAATCAAGGCATGGTAATCCAGTATCAAGAGGGAGTCCTGTTCCCCAAACCAGCAGAAGTCTCGCGTGATCAAATGAGAACCGACATACAGTAGACAGCTCTTAAAACAAGTGTGTCTGCAGTGGACTGAATAGGTAAATGAGCACTGAAATCCCATTAAAATAATATTCATAATTTACATGGCCCGTCAGAGCTTCTAAATGTAGTTGATTAATCGTGGATTAGATTTGTCATTTACTGAGGTTTTCATCTACTTCCTGTCTGAGTGAGGCTTCTTTTTTATATATCTGCCATAGTATTTCATTGTAGCAACAAAGTCACACTCGCCTCACTCAATCTGTGTAGCGGGTTTATTTTTCAAAGGGTCTTCTCTATAATGATGGTTCCTTGATGTTCCCTCACATCTCCAACTGAGTAGCACATTGGGGTGAATCAGACCACCCATGTCTCAGCAGATCTTAAAGGATACTGGCAAAATGTCAGTGTCAGTGCATTTTAAAATAGACATCTTATGATGAACGAGCTGCTCTGACACTTTGTAGAAAAGGTCAAAGAGTTCGACGGGAGCATGGCACTTGGTTATCGAAATTTCTCAAAATGGAACCAAAATAACGTGCTGGCTTGCGTGTTACTGCTGCATTGATTGCTATCTGTTCTCCAACATAAATCTCTTGTCACTTGACAAAAATAACCTATGAAAGGAACGTATTTTCTAAAAGAAGCTGCGATGCTGTCGTACTGTTGAAACCGGGTTGACCGAACATGTTTTGCCATTCATTACGCTTGTGCAACTGCCATTCTTGTGAAGTGTCCCCATCAATCTCCTTAAAAAATAAAAGAGTTTATTAATGTATTGATGTGGTTGACCAGGCCTAACTGCCATCATTAACCATAATGCACAGTAATGATGAAAAATGTGTTCCCAAGTGATGAGAGACAAAAACAAAGCGACTTCAAACGCTAACTTGTCAATCTCTCCCACAAAAAAATGCACGTCAGGTGAGGCAGAGTTTTGTTTACTGGTTTGGAGACATCATCATGTCATGTGACGACTTTTGCAAAGACAGGTATGTATCTATTCCAAAATGAGGGGTCTCATTATCTGGTTTCCTTCCGCTCTGATGGCCGACATGAGTCAAAAATACTATTTCTCCTATAGATCTACAGAAATATTGAAATAATCATCAAAACTGCCTGATAAAATACAGATATGTTTCATCAATTACTTGGAGGAAATAGTTTTCTCATCACTGGCCAAAAGAAAACACTTTCAAGTCTTCCTTGAAGTACTGACTGACAGGATACATCATATATTTTGAGTGTGGGCTATGCATTAGCAATGAATGTAGACATGTTGTAAAGTAGACGGTTCCGGCAAACAGAATCGAGATGTCACAATAGTTCCATAGAGAATAATTAAAGTCTACATGAATCCTCATGTAATGCATTTTTGACTAATTCTAACAGAATCATAATAATTTAATAATATAATAAACGTGGACTATGACTTTTTCACTGCAGCGCAGATGGGTCACCGCCTCACTTGGTCCTATTGTAAATGGAGTGTAGCAGCAACATGGGAAACAAAATCGGCACAGAAGTCGATACCATTATCTACTGGGTTCTTCCATGAGCCACTTTAGAAATTAAAGCAAGTACTAATGAAATTGAAAATCATTTTGTGACCAAAACCTTTTCACCTGCACTTGACAAAATAAGGGGAATCATATGTGTAGACTGGACATTAATGCTGAATTAAATACAGAATTAACAAAAAATTAAATGCCCACATAAGGGACAACAACATATTTTGTGGCGTTAAACAAAAAGGAAACCTGCCAAAAGCAGTGAGCTACAACTGTCACAGATATGCAAGCAACTCCAATAAGCACACATAGGGTTAATCTGTTTTTGAACATCATGAAATATAATGATGGCTGGTTGTGGCAATCTTGAACTGATTGCTGGCAGATGGAATAGAGAACTGCACGTTACAGGAAATGATTGGCTCAAACACAAAGTGGTTCAGCAGAAATCACACAAAGCAGGCAAGAAATGGTCATAACTGCTTTGTGTGAAAGAGGCGGAGAAAAGCAAATAACAGCGGACGCCCACCCCACTATAAAACTGTCACTAAGGGTAGTGTAAAGACTACATTACCTGTGATTGTGTGTAAACTGGACATGCATGTTGCCATTAGCCATAATTTGTTTTCTCAATGCGAACCAGAAGATGGCTGCAAGAATTGTACAAAGCCATTAGCAAACAATTTTCTCGCCCATTTAAATCCCCACCCATGCAAATTGTTTAATTCTTTTCATTCTCTTGACGGAAATGTAATCAACACAGGATCATAATTAATTTGCACTGCGAGACAACTTAACAATGCAGACAAGAGATGTGCACTCCACACCCTTGTTAGCAACAGAAAGAGGGAAAAAATGCAGTAGGAAGTAGAACTCACTGGGAGAGAGCAGCTAAAAACTCATGAATAAAACAAATATATTTTTTCCCCTCGTAATAATGAGAACAAATGGCTTTTCTCACATTTAAAATCCGAGTATTAAATGATTGTATACTTCCATTGTAGTAAGGTCGTTTAGAGCAGGGGTCACCAAGTCCATTCCGAAAGGACATTTTGTCCCTCTCACCTGTACTCTATACTATTAATAACATTTCTCTTTTCACATGCACACAAAGCTCTACTACACTACAATTTTTCAGCTTCAGAATACAGGTGAGCCGTGTTTGTTCGTCATCCGAGCCCTGAGGGTCTGTGATGTCATTTTCAGTCATTTTCATGAAATAAAATTCCCAACAAGCATTGGGCAGAAAAAAAAAAAAAAAGTCAAAATATTAGAAAATTGCCTGTGCTTAAAGCGGAAGTCAACCCAAACATATTTTTTTCAAGAATATGTTCTCAGCAGGCCCACTAGTTGAAACACGGCATTCTGATTAATTTTGGATTTGTGGAATATAAATTAAGCAGAAAAATGCACTCGTTTTTAGCTATCTCTGGGGGCGGCCATTTTGTCTTCTTTCGACGGAACATGACATCACAACTGCTCACAACGACCAATCACGGCTAACCCGTTTTCTGAATCTGAGCCGTGATTGGTCGTTGTGAGTAGTTGTGATGTCATTTTCTGTCGACAGAAGACAAAATGGCCGCCCCCGGAGATGGCTAAAAACGAGTGGATTAACACTTATTCCACAGATGCAATATTTATCAGAATGCCCTGTTTCAACTAATGGGCTTGCATAGAACATATTCTTGAAAAAAAAATGTTTGCGTTGACTTCCCTTTTAACACTAGCTTTTGGGCAATTTCGAGTGAGTCATGGCCTCAAAAGTCAGTCATCCTTTTTAGAGCCTCTCTGAATCAAAAATGTCACCCTCTGTATTTGCCAGACAACAAAACATTTCTGCAGCTGTTGCAAAATGGTAGCAAATTGTTTCCATGTAAAATGTACGTACTTCAGGACCATTTAAAAGCTTCAGTGCATGACTCATGTTTGTTTCTCAATAACTGTCTACATCAAATTTTTAAAGGCTTATGACATATGTCATATGTCTTGGAAAATGTATCTGCTAAGTCCTCAAGTGTAATTTTCATTTTTGTCCAGATGTATCTCTCAAGCCCTGGGTAACAATGCCAAGAATTTTTCTTCTTGTCTCAATGTCAGAAACAACAACGGACCACCCTCTGCACAGACAGACTCAAATTTTGTAACCAGAGTCAGACCTTACAACGCCTCTCTGAACATATTATGTATCATTTGTCTTATCCTTAGAAGTGGGAATCCAATTTTTCCCCCACCAAAAATCACCAAGCCGACTGTGTCCAAAATGATAATTTTGTAGAAATGTCTTTCCCAGGAGCTACAGTTGGTCAATGTTTGAATCGGTATGCCACCTAAAACACAAATTAAATACACTGACAGTATTTGGACGCAGAATCCGCAAGCACTGAAAGTTCATATGGATCAGTCAAAGAGACATTTATTCCATGCTTCTACAGATAAAGTGGACATACGAGGAACTCAAGTCAAGGTATAACTTTGTCTTATCCGTGGTGTTAATTCAAAGGAAAGAATATTTTTGAACATGAAAGGCATATTGTATAGAAACAGAATCCGTTATTAGCAACACTTACGCAAAGCTTTCACTTTATTAAGAATGTGTCAGATAAGTGTATAATAACCTGCTCACTCGGCTTTCTAAGTATTCCGATTTGTGAGTTAGCCTGAATAGGCAGCTACTGAATAGAATTCCTAAATCCTGCTTGGAGGCTGTGAATGCTTCAGCCCTAATGGCTAAACCATTACAACATTTGGAACAGAGTGCTGTAGTGAATATGCTGCTGCAGGAAAACATCGGCGGCGGAAGGCAGGGGTAGGGGGGTGGTCCTGGAAGATGCTGAGGGGAATGAAGAGCTTCCTTTCCATTAGCTGATTGAATTGGAAGTTCTGTGGGCTGGGAATTGTTTGCTTCCAATCATCCAATACAAGCAAGACTTAGTGCATCTGCGCTCAGGAGAAAGAAGGGAAAAAAAGTCCTATCAAACCATGCCACCATTTAACTATACAGTAGGATGCAGGTGGCCTGTTTAAAAAAATGGTTTCGTGCCTTTATGTGCAGCTGATACTTGTTTTTTTCATCCTTGCCATGTTTTCGGTGAGCCAGAGTGAAAGCTTAATGGAGCATAGTGTGCTGGAGTAGCTGGCCAGCTGTCCTAGACATACCTCGTATTAGGATCCAGTGCCATGACAGATTAACTAAATAATACATTTTTACCTTCCGGCACCATTGCAGGCTGCAGTGTGAGAAGAAAAATGGAGAGGAGAAGGTTTATGAAAATGTTGCTTTTCTTCAGAACCAGGTCAACAGCCGTGATGTTGCTGTACCGGGGTGGGGGGAAGGGATGTGAGCAGAGGGTGGCAGGTGCATCGTTTAGTACAGGCTGAAGTACAGCAATAAAGATGCATAGCTTTAGGAGGGTCAAGATAGGCTACTGCAAAATGCAGGTCTTGCCTTTCGGTCGAATGTTTCAGAAAGCCAATATTCTATGCAGATGACACACAGCGACTTTATGACTGTCAGTAGTTCAGTTAACATGTATATCTGGATGAATAAAAATGTCCTTCAACTAAATGAAAACAAAACGGAGGTAATTGTTTTCCGCAACAAAGAAAAGCGAATTGCTGTTAGTAAACACCTGGAGTTACTATCCTTAGAAGCCAAACGATCAAATCTGATTAATCCGATCCAATTAGAGTGCAGAGTTCAAAGCAAACATGGTGAAGCGGCATTTAGCTGTTATGCTACACGCAAATGGAATAAGCTGCCAAAGGACGTAAAGTCAGCCTGTGGTGTGAAGCATTTTTTACACCATAACTTAAAATCATTTTTACAGTATTTATAATATATCCATCCATCATCAGTTTACAGGTCTTCTGATAATTTGTTTTAATGTTGTCAATGTACATTCTTAATTTCATTAATTTATTTATTAAATTTAAAATAATTTTGGTAAGATTTTGTTTTCCATACGTTGCATCTGAATGTCAATAGCAGTTGTGTGTGTAAATGCTTTTAGGTGTTATGTTTTTGCTTGTGTGAAGCACATTGAGTTGCCACGTGTATGAAATGTGCTCTATAAATAAAACTGCCATGTCTATAGGTGACAAGGCAACAATAGAACTGCCATTGTATATTCAAAAACACGGAACGCAAACTACACAAAGCAGACAATCTCTAAAGGAACATTAAAATTGTTTTGGTATCACAGTCTAAGGTACATTTACGGGTAAAACTAATAATAGACAATAATAACAGTAATAATGCAAATAAATAACAGTGCATGTGCTGTTTTTCTCTTGCCAGGTCGCACACGTACATATTGTTTCATGACATACAAAAGCTTTTGTGTAAATGTGCTGCGGCTCATGAGTGAAATCCGCACACATGCGCACGCCTGAAAACAAAACAGGTGCATGGCTTCATGCGTCTAAGACTTGGGGTGGAAGAGAGCCTCACGCACATTTTGCCAGATGGAGCTCTAACCTTGTGAATTCACCAGCTGCTCCAGCAGGAATAAGTATCTGTGATTACTGACCGTGTAGCTCGCCTTCCTCGGCTTGATTTTAACCCTTGCATGAGCAGGAGGAGTTCTCGGGTGGCGGTGCATACTGGATGATGTCGTGTGTGATGATGACGCAAACGGGTGGGGGCGCTCTGCACTCGTCTTCTCTTCAAACCATAACGCAGCACTCGGTGGCTTTCCAGGGTGCTGAAAGTCGGAGCGTGTCCTCCTCTGTCTCTACTCTGGTTAAAATATAACCTTCACTCCACCTTTCTTTCATTGTGTGCTTTCACATGGACCCTCGGTGGCGATTTTTATGGACTCTTCTGGCCGATGGATGTATACGGACGCGTGTATGCGCAACAAGAGTGTGCGTTAATATTTATTTGCACCACTGGGGAATACTGAATTAATGTTCAGGGAATTTAAAATCTGCTCTCGTTGACCGTTTGGACGTGATTTGATATCTGAGGTGAGTCGACTGAGGGTAAATTTGACGCAGAGCTACTTTAACGTGGATGTCATGTCAACACGGAAGGCTAAATGTTTGTGTTGATTTGTTGAAAAAAAAATAAAAAATACACCATAGCGACCAAAACGGGGATGATTCTAGTTTTTCTTGGAAGCTGGTGAAGTTTCCAAAAAGGCAAACTGATTACCGCAGGCTTGGATTTGGACGAAGCTTGAAGAAAGGAGCCAAATAATTAAAAACACGGTGAGTTCAGTAACAAATACCATTAACATGTAGCCTACATGTAGCGTTTAAAAACGTGCTAATTAAGAATTCGAATCGCTTGAAGCGAGAGTGCATGAGGAGTAAAAATATTAAAGTAATTGCCCGATATGGAAACAGTGTTGCGCACTATATTGACACGTTGTTGGTTCAGTTATTAAGCATGCATAAATGATGGCACGTGCCTGCAAGCGGGTGAAATGAGTACAGAGTAACCTTCAGTGGATTCAATAATAAAATGCAACCGGTTTTAAATAAATGCATGAGGGATGAGGATGATGGGCATAAATATTTTGGATGTCCTTGTTTCCCCCACAGCAGCCCATTACTCGATGTGGCAATGATGGTCGTGATACTACAGGGCCGGCCGGATCCAGAGTGGACACCGGTGGTTTAGGGATGCCATCCCCGTAAATCCCGTTGAATGTGGATCTTTACGCCGCGGTGAAGGATGGCTCCCGTCCTCTCGGCCGCCCTCGTCCTCCTCTTGGCCCTCCTCGGCCCCGCCGCCACGGTCACTGACCTCGAGGATTACGCCGGAGACGAGGCGGAGCGGGCGGCCGCTGAAAGCCTCGTGTTCGACGACTATCGGGGGAAAGGATGCGTGGATGACAGCGGCTTCGTCTACAAACTCGGAGAGCGCTTCTACCCGGGCCACTCCAATTGTCCTTGCATGTGCACGGAGGACGGACCCGTGTGCGACCAGCCCGAGTGCCCCAAACTTCACCCCAAGTGTACCAAAGTGGAGCATAACGGCTGCTGCCCTGAATGCAAGGAGGTCAAAAACTTTTGTGAGTACCGAGGGAACACGTACAAAATTCTGGAAGAGTTTAAGGTGAGCTGTGGCTTATTTTTCCTCAATTGAAATAAGATTTTGCACAGTCAAAGCTTAATTTGCAGGTGGAAAGGAAATTGTGTGAAGTAGGAGAAAAATATGTTTGAATTATTTAGTACCAAAAGAAGTTACAGAAATGAAACGTGAATGGTACTTGAGCCTTTACAGTAATCCCTCCTCCATTGTGGTGTTTGGTTCCCAGACCCCAACAATAAGTGAAAATAAAAACAACAATCAAACAACATATAAATCATAATTTAAAAAAAAAGAAATGGGCTTAATAAAATGTGAAGATGAACGCCTCACACACATTTACTGTGGTGTTTATGTGTTGACATGTTTCCTCAAAGGGCGTGGCCTAGTGAGTGACTTCAGTCAGTCCATTTACCAAGCAGTTAGTTTTTGTGTCGTCTTTATGCTGCTAGCCGGTTGTACTGTTCAATAAACGGCTAAAAGTGAAACAGCGACTTTGGATTTCTCCACTTGAGTCAAGCGGTGGAGTATCTGATGCTCACTTAGGGCTCTATGTTCGTAGACAGGCGCCCATGGGCTTGGCGTATAAGTAGATGCATCTTCATTTTCATGCCGGGACAAATCTAGTTTAGCTTGTTTGTGAATTTGGTAGACCGGACTACATCATGATCTACATTCTGGCATATTCTATTGCACGCCCACGTTGCATCTGGCAAATTGGTGACCAAAGGTAGACTAGATTTTAGACTACCTAAAATCAGGTCAAAATTGTGGCGCAGGTGGTGTAACACAATTTTGGTGGATTTGTTCGAGGGGCAGGCAGGCAGATTCTGAGGTCCGTGGACGTGTGTGGTGGATGCCGTCCTATTTCATTCATAAACAGCGCGGGACAATACGTCTGAATCATTCTAGAATGCTTTGATTGGTCAGGAGTCGCCAGGGTTCCGTCCCACATTGACGCAAATACCACCTTCCTACTTCTAGGGAAATACCAAAAGAGAAAACTTCACCCATGCACACTGTTAGGCTACGATTTGCAACAGATTTGCGCTGGGCAAGAAAACAGCGTATAAGTTTGGCTCGCAATACACGGCAAAAAATTGGCCAAGCAAGCAACTCGAATAATTCATAACTTGGGGCACATTAGTCAAGGCGCTCCAAATACAACATACAGTACAGATTTTGTGATTTATATTCAATGGTTGTCATGCCAGCACATGCTGTACAATTCTACGGTACTTCAATCAAACTCAAACCTCACTCATTAAATCTCCAAAAGTTGAAGCAGGCCATTGAACTAGCCGTCCAGTTCACTAAACTCTGAAGCCAAGGGATGGTGGTTGTGTGGGTTTGAGTCTCGGGCAGGACTACGTTGGATGACCACCGTCACACATACTACACACGGAAATAAATCTCACACTTGCTGGCTTGCAACTAGCCAGAGTGTGACAGTGAAAGGAACCGCAACCAATGCTGCACCTTTGGAGCTGTTGGGTTGGGTGTGATGCCGTGTCAAGGGCACCGTGACCATAGTAAGGAAGCAGAGTGTCATCTCCCCAACAACTAGTTTTTTTTTTTGTGCAGACAGGACAATTCAGAGTGAAAGTTGGGTTCAGGGATTTGATTTTATCTTGGCATAGAGAAGAGGTCCAGCCAGGGGTGTAAATGGAGTGAAGTCATTGTCCCTGCAGCATCATACATGCCCTAAACCACTGTCAGATGGGAGTAATATTTGGATTTATGGACACTGATACATAGGTGCCAAAAGAAGGCATTTTCTTTTCCAGTGGGCTGTTGAAGATCATGGCGTCACTGTCTGAGCCCAGATATTATTTGCGATCCTGCATGAAAAAAATCTGCATAAGAATCTCAAAACTATAATTGAAAGGGATTTTGGAGACCGTTTTGTTACTTTAACAGTAATTTAGAGATGGTCCATTTCTACAGTCTTCAAGGGCATTGTTAGAAAAATAAAACAGAATTGTAACGCCTGACATACACATATGGTCGAAATTTTCAGTACTCTTCTATTAAAGAAAGAAAAACCTACAATAGCCAGTGAACTACCTTCAAACCGATGAGACTGGAATTTGGCATATTGACAAGCCAGAATGTCCTTTGGATAGATGAGACAAAACGGGGCCTTTTTGGAAGGTCACATCAGCTCTATGATTAGAGCTGCAAAAATGAAGCAAACAAATAACAGAACTCAGTCAAAATGCAGGAGGCATGGCTATGTGCTGGGTGCTGCTTTGCTACATTCGGCACAGTGTCCGAAAGCTTGGTCTCAGTTGCCTCAAACAGGATGCTAACCTAAAACACAACTAAAACCACCTGGGAATGGCTAAGAACAAGACATTGGAGTATTCTGAAGATCCCTGATCTAAACCCTATTGAACATCAGTGTAACACCAACATGCAGTCTTCAGAACATGAGAGCTGGAGCATTCGGTATTTGTTCAAATCGATTATTAAGTTTGTTGATGACTGAATTGTTTCTTGGTGGTTTGATCACCAGCACTACAATCATCCCATTTATCTCAACCCTGAAATTACTGTTTTATAATGTATGTAAAACCACGGATAAAGGCAGCTAGTCAGTCAATGCCAAACATGGTTTTCCCATTGTGCTTGAATTGATATTAACAGCATGTCTCTCAAGAGACAATGCACTGGGGTTTACAATACAACTGATGCTCTATTAGTCACCTACTATTGAAGGCTCTAAACGAGGATGACATTATTTTGTTCACATTCCCAGTCCATTGATACTCTCTGTGTAATTTAACTACATATGCATTTTTCGCCAGTTGAGCTGTTAGTCTGGCAAATCAGGCAATTTAAAATCACTCCAGGCTAGAGAAAATATTATACATTATTTAAGATTTGACTATTGTGTATTGCCCAACAATTTATATTCACTAGAGTAAGCATAATACCATAAGCGGTTATTTATGCGGAGTGTGTGCATGGAACCAGCACATTCCAAAAATGTGTAGGCTAACTGATGTGTGCACATTAGATTGCATCAAGCCCATTAATTAATTCATAACAATGATGGGCAAAGAATTAGGGCCCGACCGACAGATTTTTTTGACTGCCAATGTCGATTTCCATATTTGTCAGTAAAAAAAATTCCCATAAACTATTAATCGACAATGAATTTGAAACAATATTTGTTATGAATAAAATAACTTATTTTTGTGGTCTCATAAAGCTTACCAGAACAAAGATATTAATTACATGTGGGACATTTGACTGTCGTACAATACTTTTTCTTTTAAATCTAATGGCGCAAGAATATCATTCTGATCTTTCACTTAGCAGCATTTCCAGTTTCAGGACAAATTAAGAATGTTTTGTGTTTAATCGACTCTGGCCAGTTATGATTATTTTGAAATACTCATTGAATTATGATGATCACTATTTTTGCTTATTTTCTATCCTTTGAGAGTTGTACGCACCAGACAACCAGGTATACAGATACTTCACACCTCACTTGAATGTACATTTAACTGTGGTGCCTGAATTTTTCTCATAGTATGTGATATAGCCAATGTTTTTCACTGACGTCACTAAAATTCCCACACTCTTAAATCTGAGCCTGATTTCCTCATCCTTTTGAAACGGGATGATTACGGTATTCCTGAGACATTATTGTACAGGGATGGGTCAAAGTGAATAACCCTTTGGTCGCACTATCAACGTCAACGTGTCATGCAAGTACGTGCAACAAGAAGGCCTAGATTTTGGTTACACAACAGAGAAAAATCAGTGTCTGACATGTAAGAGAGGTTTAGCTCAAGGACAGACATCGCTCTCAAACCTGCTGGGAATTAACTCGTTGTCGGTGAACAGCAGTGAAAATGTTACAGCGAGCCCTGCATGCAGGTAAAGTGGAGTACAGAGTTGGATTACAAAGAAGCATGTTTGTGAACAAACAACCGTATGTTTCTGCTTTATTTTAAACTGTTGCAGCAATATGATGCTTGACCCTGAAACAGGTTTTAAAAGATTACCCTCACACAACACAGAAGGAGAGGCAGGGACAAATTGAATTATTGTGTTAGTGAAATAGCAAACAAACCATTTTGGTGGCCCACACTGACATAGACCATATGCAATAATCTATGCTTTTACTGGAATTATGATTCATCGCGGGTGTGTTATTTGCGCATGTATAGATGCCATCAATCACAGTATCGCGATGATGCCAGGCTCAGGATGACAAAGTATATCCAAGCTGTCTGCTTACATTGCAGCCACATTGGCAGTCATTATGTTTTGATCTGGAAGTCAAGTAGGCAACCAATAAATGAAGATGAAGAGGACAACAAAGTCACTAATGCTCCACACCATATATGGCTAGATGAGGAGACAGAGTTCAAGCGGCAACAGCTGAAACAAGCAGAGCACTTGTTTTGAAGTACATGAATGGCAGTGAAAAAACGACAACGGTGACTGACCTGTTCAAAAGGCTGGTGAAGCACAGAGACAAATTTCAAAACGTCCGAAATAATCAGCGTTAGGCTGAAACTGTCACATTATGCGGATAAGCGGAACGTTGAAGTCAGAAAGGAGGGAAGAGTTAACCCTCAAAAGGTAAAGCTACAAATGAACGAATATGCAAAGAAGGAATGATCCGAAACAGACCAGGACCACAGGAGAACAAGGACTCTTAAGAAGATAAACACAACAAATTGTGGCAAGGACCTAACAAAACCAGGGAACTCAAATAAATCCACTCAGAGTGATTGTGTGAGAATGCCCTAGTGAGGAAAGGAGCTCGCTGCAGGAGACTCAGAAATGATGATGCCAAGGGAGAGTCTGCCTGGCCAAAAGGTGTGACTGATAACGAGACTTCGAACAGAAACGCAAGAAGGCAAGACGGGACATTCTTGACAATGAGATGCACACAAAATAAATCTGGAAAAGAATAAATCGTGAGCAATCAATCTCCACTAAAGTAGGAGAGAGACATTTTGATGGAAGGAAGGCAAATCTTGGGGGTGTTTTTTTTCTTTTTCATACTCTGAAAAAGTTTTGGGGGATTTACTTAATTTTACTTTGTCAAGGGGTTGAACGAAATAAAATCATCTGGATCCAGATACATTTTAAATAGACTATACTATATCTATTTAAATAAAAATAATATGTAGACAATCCATCTACTTAAAAATATAATCTGAGGATCCCTACTTGATGGACTTTAAAACAGACTAATGCTTGATCCGATTGTTTTGTTAACAGTTGACATCTCACAGTTCCAACTCTGCGTGGCCTCGCAGTTTTACTGCCGCAAAGGGATGGACAAATTTGGTCAGAAGAAAATGAACTGAAAGAACCTTAATGCCTATTATTGTGGTGGGCTTTCATTTCCAGGCAACCTCATTACACAAAGGGCAATTGCCTCTTACTGAACTCCCTATTCATGAATACACATAACAGAAAAGTTCACTTTCAGTAATTTCACTTTCGTTACTGCAATTTCAAAGCTGTTAAGAGCAAATGCCTGTATATGTCACACACAAGCACATTACACACATCAGTAATTAGTACCTCTGCATCTCTCCACTGACATATACGAGATCGGGCATCTTGTGAAAGTGATAAAAATGATTACTTCGATTGATTTTACCGTCCTATTTACAGGCGTCGACAAGGGTTCTGATGAAGGGAGTTTATGAAGTGCACGCAATTAGACTCTGTATTACTTTTTTACCCTCTTGATTTGAATTGTAAGTAAAGTCGACTGACCAGGGGGTTTGCCTGAGCTGCTCTAAAATATTACCCAATTTGAACAACTGCAAATTGCACATGAACCCATTGCAGTCACCCTTATTAACAGGTAACCCAGATATGTTTGGGTTGATTTCCCCTTTAAATTTGTGAAGTGCATGGAATGTTAATGAGGAGAGACTTTTCTCCCCAACTAAAGTATTTGAGCACATTCACAAGTGCTGCCAGTGACCATGTTTCTTGTACTATATTGTAATGGCAAATGTGATCTGGTACAGAAGCTGTGCCAAATATAGATGCAAAGTAAAGGGTATATTGTTGTCGGCATTGTTATTCACAGCCTATTTTCCCTGCTCTGTGTTTGGCAGGCGATCAAATAAGAATCCAAATTGGTGTAAGCCGGATGCTTAAGCATCATTTAAATAATTGTCCTGTTCCAACGATGCATTTCTGTTTGCGCTGCACTTTCTTCCCTATTTAGCAACTTCAAACTGACACATAATTGATAATCTGCTGCTGAGCTAGGACTCTGTAAAGGAGACGGGTGCAGAGTAACAACATTAAATTCACAAAACAGGGAATTTTTGTCGATCGTGCTCTTATCTGGTTTCAGATGTGTTGAGGAGCTTGTAGACAGTGGACAGTGGACACGGGTCTTTGAGTACTCAAATGCCCTCTAAAATGAAGAAATAGTCACCACATAGATTTTCAAACAGAGATTTGAAACTTCTCCTGATTGGGAGGCAGACAACGCTTAGCACTTGCTCAAGTAGCGTGGGTAAGCAGCTAACATTTATGAGTAGGACAGCAAAAGATTTGTTCATTTTCAATAAATAATAAATAATGCAGGCCCCTGGACTTGTTGCAGTCTGGTTTATCATTTTAAGTCTGGAGCCCATAGGGTGCTCTTCCAAGAGAAAATAAATAAATAAATAAAAATTCCATACACGTTTTATGTCGCAATTTATTTGATGGTCTATACCAGGTGCTCCGAGCCAAGTTATATGCAGGTCTGGGCATAATGTTTCTCTTCTTTGCACAATAAAGTTTTAACTGGCATTTGTGGATTTAACTAAGCATCGTAGTGGTTGACAAAAGCTGGTCTAAACTAACCCATTGGGTTTTCTATCATAAATATTTTTCAATGCCATGCAGTATTAGGGTAATAGGTAATGGCTGCTGAAATTGTACTAAGAAAATAGTTCTTAAAAAATTCATCTAGTGTAGCACATGAGATACTGTGGGCACTATAAATGCACCTCTTTAGATTGAAAGGCTTGAATACTGATTCAACTCAACAAATTATAGATCATTCTCCTTTATCCAAAATGTATTGGATTGTTTTGCAGGGCTAGAAGTAAATTTAGAGCTTGCTATCTAAGTGATTACAAAAGCCTGGAAATCGCGAAAGCCACAGAAACACAATGTTGTAAGAGAGGGTTCTGCAGACTTCCGTCTTTTGTTTCAAGTAGTATAACTCCAGCAAGTCACCTTCAAGAATCCTTTTCCAACATTTACTCACAATACACAGTAGGTGTGTATTGAATAATAACTGAGATGGATTCAAATGTTGACCGCTGCGATTTTGTGGCAATGGGGGAAAAAAAACGTATTGAGCAACTGTGACATTATACAAGTGGGAAACATTTAGGACCCTTTGGGAAGTCTTGAATGAAAGAGGCAACAAAATATATCCCTAGCAATTTAATTCAAGGTCAACCCTGGCTGTGACTGATGTTAGTTTTAGAAATCTATTTCACTCATTAATTACATTGTCTTTGTTAATCAACTAACCCTATTTGACAGTAAGCGTTAGAGCATGAACAACTTAATTTAGAAAAAGCTGGTTTGAAAATACTGGAAAAAAAAAAAAGAGCACAAACATTCCCCAGCTCAGTGACTCATAACACGCGTTCTTTTTCTCCTTCCTCTTTGCCCACAGCCGTCACCATGTGAATGGTGCCGCTGCGAACCAAATAATGAGGTGCACTGTGTGGTGTCCGACTGCGCTGTCCCGGAGTGCGTCAACCCAGTGTATGAGCCGGAGCAATGCTGCCCCATCTGTAAAAACGGTAAACATGAAACGTATCCACTCACATACTCTCTTAAGAAGTCATTAAAAATGGATTAAATGATGGCAAGTTTATCTGGACTGTCTGCAACATTGGATAACCATGTATCCTCAGTAAGAGGGTGTAATTGATGTAGGCCTATTATGAATTTAAATTATTACCAAAGGCCCACTGGACACTAATGACTGGTAGTTAGTTTTAATTGTAACGACACACAAAGCAGAGTATACAATATCTCATCTATTTAAGACATGGTTGGAGGGAATAATGGGTCTTTGGGAAGCATTTTGTCTCCCAGTGGTACATTGTACACAGCCATTCCTCCAAATTAACACAAAGGAATTCCATTGGGTCAGTGTTTTTTGACAAAGTGAGGCCGGACAGATGTGTAAGATAAAGCAACTGCAAGTCTGCACTGCAAGATTGCAAAGACAAAATACTAAAGCCACTTAAAGTAGAAATCAACCCAAACATATTTTTTTCAAGAATATGTTCCCAGCAGGCCCACTAGTTGAAACACGGCATTCTGATTAATATTGGGTTTGTGGAATATGAGTTAAGCATCAATATCCGCGCCTTTTTAGCCATCTCAGGGGGAGGCCATTTTGTCACTTCTGTCGACTGACTCACCTGTTTTCTGAAGCCGAGCCATGATTGGTCGTTACCTGAGCCCTGAGCAGTTGTGTTGTCATTTTCAGTTGACAGAAGTGACAAAATGGCCGCCCACAGAGATGGCTAAAAACGGGTGGATTAACTCTTATTCCACAAACGCAGTGTTTATCATATTGCCTTGTTTCAACTAGTGGCCTTGCATGGAGCATATTCTTGAAAAAATTGTTTGGGTTTGGGTTGACTTCCGCTTTACGTCTTATCATTCTAAGATGAACAGTAACTTATACTTGAGTGCCTATTTTGATTACTCTAACCACCAATGTACATAACTGTGCAGCACATTGTACCTTCTTGTGTTAGTTTGTCTTTGTGTTAGTTAACAACAAATAGCTACTTCCTGGTTCATGGCCCCTTCCGAAGTGACATGAAGAATACAAATAAACTTATTTATTGGTGAAATAAATACAGTTTTATGGACCTGAATAAGAATTGGATTAGTAAATCAAGGAAATGAAGTCAAATCCCATCTCTGCAGTTAGTTATATGACATTATGCTTGATGAAATGACCCTTGAATGCGGTATGGCCATACAGTATGTCATTACCTCAAAAAGGGGAAAATAACCCTGGGGCTGAAACAGTGCTACTTGACTGTCTCTCTTTGACCTGAATCAGAGATAATCACTCCCGCGCACTACCAAAGTATTTTGTGCTCACCATTGCATTCCTCAAACACCATTTAAAACTTCTAGCCAGATTACTTTCATTGTCAAGTGGTGAATGCCCTCTAGGGCCTGGCAATGTCGCTCATTAAAATTCATGCTGAAGTTTGTACCTTTTCTCTCCTCAATCCCCCCCGTCCCTTGCTTTGTAGAACTCTAGCACTCATCTGTATTTGTGTGGTATCGTCTCTCACTTCCCTTCAGGGTCCATAGAAGGTGATGTGAAATGAGCGAATTAGCTAATGATTGATTACCATACTATCTCTGCCTTGTTGCCAGCAACTCATTATTCAGTCTTTGATTTTGAGTTATTGGGAAAATTACGGTTTGTTTCCAGTTCGTTCCATAATATGTTATGAGTGGTGTGTACCAAACTGTAACATTTTACCAAGGGGTGTGTGTAGGGTGACCAGATTTTCAAAATTAAAAACTGGTACACTACAATTTCCCTGAAAATATAGAGTTATATATAGAGTATATAGAGAATAGAAGTTCTCACCAGGAACTATTTATAATAAATAGTCGATCTGGTGACCAGTGGTTGTGTTGTTACTTTAGCTAATGCTAAATGCTATCTTGGTTGACAGTTCAACAGCGCTAAACGCAGTCAACGCAGTCACCATTATCCATTATTTTTTGCTTGGTCTCGGCAGCTATTGTAAGATGGCTGTGCCGTTTACACCACGCCGGTCCGGCATTGTAACATTGGAAATATGCCGCCAGAAAAGTGCAGTTTGCGTTGGGTCTGACCGGCGACCGCAGTGTTAGGCTAGCAGGACTACATTTCCCATGGTCCTTACTCTTAGACGCAGAAGCAGGAGGTAGTTCTAGTCCCGGTGTGACGAAAACACGGTTACTAGTGATTAGACGAAGATACTACAATCTCATGTATTTTCTATTCCCCGTTTCAATGCCTATTTTGTATATAAAAGAAAAATGCTGTCCGTAGAAGTTTGGGAGAGTGAAATCTGCATGGATATAGTTTAAGTAGCGCACTCATAATTCAATTGCCTGAAGATCACGTCAACGTGTTCTTCAGAATATTTAACGATAAATCAAATAATTATGATGATCATCGCTAAAATATATCAATCTATACAAAAAATAAAATTGAAATCACCGTACACAGAGATTCTAGCTGTCCTTTTTCGTGGTTCCTGTAGTGGGCTGACAATGAAACACATACTGAGGAAATAAATTGAAGCCCTATGATAAATGACCTTCTCAGCACCTACTCACATTTTCTTTCACATACTTTCTTCTGTCATCCGCTTCCTCTCTTTTGTCTTAATGTTGAATACATGCTGTGACTTAATAACGCACACCATAGCAGGCCTAGAGATACTTCTAGAAGGGACATAATCCATCCTGAAAGGACACAGTGACAACCCATGGCATTTAAGGGTAGGCTTGTCATTTCTACGCTCCCTCGAGGGCTCCAGATCGAGCTTGGCAGCAAAATAAATCTCAATGAGAGTGGCCGACCCATGCAAGTGTGGAGGGAGGACTTTAATAAGGGCCGTACTGCTTCTACAAACATTTGAGGCAAACGGCAAGGGACTGGGAGAACAAAAAAATCCACCTGTTATCTCCCTTAAGGTTTGGAAAAATGTAGTAAGATGCAATCAAAGTGTTTCATGCACAACTGCTCACAATTTCACCCTCAAAAGAAAGGGTTTTTTTTGTATCGCAAGAAGGGTTTGTTTCCCCTTGAAGTAGTAGTCAGTTCAGATTTTTTAAAATGCTGTATAGAAAACTAGGCTGTGTAATTCTGAAAAGTGGCTAATGATGTTTTGCTCTTTACAACTAGAACTCAAAGAGTCACATTGCAGACAAGCACAAGTTAAGGCCAGAGGCGGTGTTTTTTTTCCCTTTTCTTCCCCCCCCCACGCATAATATATAACCGGTTTTAACTAATATGGCCAAAATTGCTATTTCTTGGGGAAAATTGCGAACTCCCACTTTAACTCATTCATTGACAGACTTTTCAGACCATCTTTTACCCTAATGTTTAAAAAAAAACATTGAAAAAAATATATAAATAAATTACTGGGATTGAATGGCTGGACTGTGAAAAGTAAACCTGTCAATGCAAGTGAATGAGTCAAGTGCATCATGCAATGTTAAAACTGTACTCTGTGTAATGTAAGGCTTGTCATCTATTTAAAAAAAAAAAAAAAACTATGTCGGAGTCATGTTGGTATTAAAACATTACTTGCAATGAAAGCTACTGTGCATAGAAGAATTATGGGACATCTCTTCTCCCTGTGGCCACTCGGGGCGGGGGGGGGTGGGCAAGTGTTCTAAGGTGGAACACTTTATGGACTGATTGAAAGACTAATTCAAAGTCACCGTCATGCCTTTTTAACGGCTGAATGATTGACTGAAATCATTAACACTGGGAACGATTCATGGCACCGGCTGCTTCTTCTATATCCACTCATCAGAAATAAGGGAGGAAAGTATTTCTGTGAATTAGCTGCACAGCTGTTCAACAAAAGTTCTGTGTTGCTGGAGAAACATATGGCCTTTTCACTCTGACACATCCGATGTGATGAACACCATCCTCCTTATACTGCACTCTCCCCAAGCTGATTTTCCCCCCTCTTCCTTCTGTTTCTTCTGCACTTGAGCCACTGTGCAACGCCGAGCCGACGCCTGGCACTCGACCATGCACGCGGCGCACTAGGATGCAAAGCGCTCCACGCCCAGGGAGAAGGGGAGACTAACAAAAGAGCTTAAGTGTTGCAAAAACAAGCCCGTCTGTGCACGGCTGTGAAAATAGCCTCCTCTGACTGTCCCGACTTACAGCTCGACAGGAGAAGCTCTCAGGATAACCGCATCCGCTACTTGTCGCTCTAATTCCCGCTTTCCTTGTTTTCCTCTGCCTTCCGATGTGGCAGGTCCAAATTGTTTCGCCGGATCGACGATCATCCCGGCTGGAATTGAAGTCAAAGTGGACGACTGCACCATCTGCCGCTGCCACACTGGGGATTGGTGGAAACCGGCGCAGTGCTTGCGGCGCGAGTGCCTCAACGGTCAGTCATCATAGAGAGACTCGGGTGGGGATGGCGGACCAGCTCGGGCACGGCCCTGCCTACCTACTGCGCCATTTTATATGATTGACAGGGCAGGAGCACAACTCTTAAGAAGAAAACAAATCTGATGAGGAATACAGTACAATGTAATACTGAGACTGTCACAAGCATTGTGATGGCAGAGTTGATGGTGCCGATGATGGAGGAGGAACTGGTCTCCGGTGTTTTCCCACAACTTGTCGCTCATATTTGCAGATTTTGACTTGCTTAACTTGCTGCTGTCAACACTTCAGATTTCCCTCACCGTGTGAAATAATCATAGTGATCGTTGAGCTGGAAAAAGAACTGCAAGCACACTTGTCTGTGCCATTTTTTGTTTGTTTTTGGCCTCATGAGGATTAATACAAGTGAAAGCACCGAGTGTCACATATTCACTCTCAAAGCTTGTTTACAAGATGCACATCACATTTAAATGGGTGTCTTTTACATATAATTACGATATCAATCCACCTCCAACACTGATGATGTTAAATAAGTAGATCGTATTAATTGGTGCTGTGTCCAAACACGGAAGAATGTTTAAGTTGTCATTTTTGGGAGAATAAAGTTGCAAAAATTACAATGGTAAACCTATGAATATGTTATGACGAGAACTGTAGATGTTACACTTTGATATAAGTTTCACAAACAATGAAATAGTTATTGTTTTGACACATCATGAGAAATTTTAATTTGATTGTGCCTGTGATTGTGTTGGTGTCTCTTCCAGAGGGGGGAAGAAAAAAAACCAACATCTACGCTGAATGAAATTGGCTTTTTTGGGGCGTTGGGCTATCTTCAATTAACTATTTTGGTGAATAATATATTGTGACAAATATTAAGTATAAATAAACCCCCAAGAATATAGGTCAGGTCTTGAGAGAGATAGTGTCTGCTCATCTGAAATTCATTATGGAATTTTGAAATTCACGCATCAAACTTAATTCTTGATAGGAAACTTAGGACCTTTTTTATTTTTCTTTCCTCAGAAGAACACGACTTTTCTCCCATATTACGTTATTCTCAGAACACTGCAGTGCTACTTTTCTCTCATAGTTTGACTGTTCCAATGTTTTTTGTTTCTTTTCAGAGTGGCCCTCATTTGTATTAACACCTGCAACTCTTCATGGTTATCACAATACACTTGAGGGAGTAAAAAAGAAATAAATATATCTGCCAAAATTCATAGAAAACTCCTTACAGGCCATCATTTCAAACTGAATCTCATTGATGTGGTTTTTTTTTTGTTTTTTTTTAAACAAGAGGTTCTAACCCTCCAAATATGACCACAAACCATTGTTTTCGCTTGCAAACAAAGTAATTAGCGTGCCAAGAGCAACCTGCTTCCATTTCCCTTAATCAAGCCGTTTTCAGTTTTTTTAAATGCTCCAGCTGTGTGCTTGGCACTGCAGCAGCCTGCATGCAGACAAAAGAGGGAATCTACAAATGCTTTTAAGCAGCATTAACATGCATATTGTCATCCTGAGTAAGCGCTAGCACTCAGTTCCTTCATGTCGAGAAACTGCACTCGTAAAAATCTATGCCTGTTCTTCCAAATTGCTAAATATTGAATCCACATTCCGTTTCAATGGCACTGATGTGGGGTGCTGTAGACTGGAGTGAATGAAAAGCCTGCAGTGTTGCTAGTATTGTCAAAATACACCATGAGAGTTGTTTTAGCAGTACTACGCTGATTATCTATTGCGAAAATGTCGCTCAGTAGAGCTCAAACCTCCATCAAGAAAAAACTGTGAACTAAAGGCAAACACTTCATGGAGCGTCTTATTAACGTTTGTTTGTGTATCCGTTCGTTAGTTAGTTGACTACTTCCGAATTCACGGAGGATGCCGAAGAGATAGATCTTTATCCAGATGGATACTAACGTTCAATTGGCTCCTTGGCCTACAGCAACCCCTGTAAAAAGTTTCATGCAAATTTCAACTTTTTTGCCTGTAATTCTATTTGCTGTTTCAAAATAACTGCAGTGGATTTAAAAGCCAGTGGCTGCCAGACTATTAAGCTCTAATGTATTTGAGGAAATCCGAGGAGTGCAGGTGAGGCCCACCATAACCCAACGTTTTTGACGTGAAAAAGACTCACCTCCAAGTCCACATTGCTGTCCAGTTCAGTTGTATCATACATCACATGAGATTTTCCACCACACGTCATGCAGATAATTTATTCCTGTTAACCTTTTAGGGCCTTTCTTGGGTGCTGATGGATGGGCTACCTAATGGCAGCGCCTGGCACCCTATAATTAAATAGAAATGAACATCAGATAAAGGCCATTGACTTATGAGTGGTTGTTCATGGCATCAAGGTGCAGCAGTTGACTGATGCTGGGAAAAAAAAATGGTTGACTTCAATCCTGGGCACAAAAACTGAGCTATGGTCAAATCCATTATTAAGAGGTGGTGATTTAGTGTCTTTCTATGTGAAAAGACAGACCCATCTATCTGGCTCGAGGTATGTGGACACCTTTGGTTTATCAATCACAACTATAGTGCTCCAGACATCTTAGGACTAATAAACTGTTATTTATCTTCATTATACATATCGCAGCCTTATTAGAATTCTGTCCACATGCACGTGCTGATACAAATTGGAATTGCTCTACCGGGTGGCAAGAAAAAAGACAGAACTGTGAGTGCTAGATGAAAAGAAAAAGACATCTCTCTCACCACTGAGGTCTTTTAGTTCGAGAAAGGAGAAATGAAGGTTGCTCTTTGACTTCATGCAACAGCACGAAAGGCTTCAACATTAATAAGCAACCGTTTTCGATCGCTGGTTGAAGCTTGTATGGACTAGGAGCTGGACCGGTTACCAGTTAATTATAATGCGCATTGAGTGGCTATTGATCCCATGGAAATCAGCTATGTCAATTACACAACCGATGGCCTTTCAACGTCAATGTAGCTGTAACTATGTTGGACTGTGTACTTGTGTGTAAAAATATGCTGTTTTTTTGAGCAAATGATTCATTAACAGTTTGTCAACTAAAATTGAGTTTTTACATGGACCAGCCAATTAACTTAAAGCTTTGATTCCTTTTGATCAAATACACAGTAAGTGAACATTTTTGCATTAACTGTGACGGATGGAATCATAGATTGACATCGTCAAATGGAAAGAAGAAGCAGATTTTTGTATTATTGAAAAAGATGATTAAACTATTGTTGTTATACTGTGGAAATGATACCAGCTAACAAGGAAAGTCCGGACTTTCAGTATTATTTGTTCTCTGTGAATGTTATTTTTTACCTCCTCAATTCAAAACCACTTGTTCATGCAAATTGGGATGGACATTTAATCAACAATGGTGAAAATTAACATTCAATGAAATAGGTGAAATTAAATAATCTTCTAATGGTCCCTGAGAAATTCAGGTGTAACAGACGCAAATTGTTTATCTAAAATATTAATAAATACAATTAAATACAGTAAAAAATAAATCTCATTAAACGTAATGAAAACACAATGTTGATTATTCTCTCTGAATGTTTAACACCTGTTGTTGTGCCAGGCCACCAGCTAGTTGCAACTGAATCAACAGCTCCTCTGCTGGTTGTAGCCAAGTACTGCACCCCCATCAGCCTCAGTTGCCAAGAGAGAATTCCAACAATTAATTCCTCACATTTGACCAAACTCGTCAGTAATTATGCCCATCCCACTTTGCAAAGCAAATAATTAAAGACTCTTTCATTTGTATCACTTTCATCAGGAAATCTGTCTATAAAATGTGCCTGGATCAGGAAGACAAACACTGTTAATATACAATCAGTTGCTTTTATTTTTGGGAGCATTAAGGGTTGTTTTACAGACAGTGCAAATTGAGACATTTGGACATTTTTAATGTAGAATAAGCTAAGAGCATGCTTGATTGTAAAAGAACACATGCTCGCACAGGTTCGCTCAAAGTTTGTACTGAAAAATTACAAAACAATCCTTGCTGCTCCACATGTTGCTTCTATGTAAATATCTTGAAATATAATGTATCTGTATTTAGGATGTGGACAAAGTGTATTATTCATCATGACACAAAACTATTTTGTTAAATAGACATGAAATGAAGTGTTATTCAGCAAAAGGGACTTTTGGTCTTTTTTGATGACTGCTTAATATTTTCAGGAATGTGACATCAAAATACATGAGGAAATGAGGACGATAATGCATCAGCACATCAAAATAATACCCAATATAAATCTGTCAGTGAGCACAAAATAGCTCCGAACTCAAAGCTAATTAATGAACATTAAATGCATCGCTGCGGAAGGCTTTGCTGCTGCTAAGATAAGAATATTCAGACAAAATTGGTTATTGGTTCTGTGAAACACGGATAATTTAATGTCACCGAGCAGCCAGGCCAAGAGGAGAAACCATGTTATTTTCTTTCCCATTATAAATTCGCACATGTGAAGACATGGAGCTTGCCTCTTAAAACAAAACCGGCGGGCGGGATCCAGCTTACCTCTTTATGTGGTGCCTCGTGGTGTCAGAAACGGTCTTACAGAATCTGCAGGTTTCCTTTTTTTTTTTTTTCACAAGACGTTGATGATCAGCTCATCAAGCTTTGCACAAGCCTGATGACGATCCTGATCATTTGAATCAGGTGTGTTCACCAATCAGATGGATATCTTGATCATCTGAAAAGATTCATTTCCAGTTTCTTTTGAAGGACAATAATTTTCAGGAATAAAAACCAATAGTTGGACTCGTGAGTCCAATAGACAAGTCCAAGACAAGTCAGAGCCAACAGAAAACAGTGTCGAGTCCGGACTCGAGTATTACAGTCTCTCGATTTCACACCTTTGAGGTGGATCGATTATCTCCGCAAAAGAGAAGTGCTCACTAACACAGATTTAAACACATTTGTGAGCAATTTTGGAGAGAAATCGTGTTCATGTTTGATTGTGTGCGCTTAAAGTTCAGTGTACACCACTTCTTGGACCTCTGCAGAGTGAGCTCCGCAACATTTCATTTGATTAAGTTGTAGTCTTTTAAGAGATGGTAATGCTATAATGGGCCACTAATATGAGGCAGATTAATGACCGCTTACAAATAGTTTTCAGGCTCGAAGCAGCGTATACTTGTCCCCCAGCATTCACACAAATCACAGCAGTGTGTTCTGTATACCAATTTGTTATTTATAGTCAGCTTTCAAGAAAAAAGAAAAGAGCAGAACTATGACCTCACCTTTTCATATGAGAGAATAATCAAGTGTCTTTTGATGGGTTTGCGTGAGAAGAGAATGTGAGAAAATGTGTGTTTTTTGTGAGTTCAAGGACATAAACTGTGGCTTCATTAGAAGCACTTCCTCGCCTCTTATCATTTAACGGCCTCCTGCAGCTTAGTGCGGACAAGGGATGAAATTTTAGCAGCACAAAGGAATCAATAGCAGTTACGTGCATTCTAATAGCAGGCCGGTAGCTCCTGAATATAATTTACACATACTTAATTGTATTCACAATACAAACCTTACTAACAAAATCATTGTTTATTCTCCTCATGCGTTACCGCAGCAAGTTTATCTGCATTTTTATAACATCCAATTTAGGTAACAAACCACCCTCAATCAATCCTGGCAGGGACTTTGCACTTGCATTTTCAAAAAGATTTTCCATTCCCTGGTAAATCAGGTTTTGTTAAAAGTCATTTGCTTCTGTTCAATTTGCGACACAACACAAAGTGTGTGTGTGTGTGTGTGTGTGTGGGGGGGGGGGGGGGGTGCTGGCTCCTCTAATCTTTATTGTAATTAATTATATTCATGATGAGAAGACTGTTATGTTAATGAGTCTCACTATAATCAAGAATGATTTAACAAGATAGGAACAGATACCCAACCTAGTGACCCTTAGGTGTGATTGTGAGTGTGGAGGGTTTGTGTCTGCTCTGCCCTGCCGACAACCCTAAAGAGTCTGAGTGGTATGAAAAGCAGATGGATGGATTTTTTTTTTTCCCCTCATTCTCTTCTTTCTTTCCAACAAATCCCCAATTTCCAATTGTTTTGAAATTGTCCTCTCCCCAATACTGTTTTTCATTTGTTTGATTGTCCTGTACAATAAGCATAAAACACCCCTATAAATGCAGACGTTGCTCCTGGTGATACTTAAAAATAATAATAATAATAATAAAAAAAATCTTAACCTTCCAATGTGTTTGGAAGCTACAATGAGAGAGAAAATTTATTGGGAGGCTTAGGAGTAGTCTAAAGTAGAATACAGTAATACACATTGATGAGTGGGCCTAATGTGAGCATGGATGGTCAGATGTCTGACCATGATCATAAGGCATTATTTTAAGGCATTATTTTATGGGGTGGGGTATATTGGTAAATTAGTCAATGTTTAGCCTGTTCAGTGTTTACAGGCATAAATCCTGATGAACAGAGGTCAAGCCAAGTCAAACTGACAACATTATTTGTCATAATAATAGCATAAATACAGTATCCAGACTGCCCAAAAATGGTGGCATTTTGCTCCATATTTTGCAGACTTTATTACTATTATTGAGTATTTTTTGTTCCTAACCAACTTCTGCTCCACACTTCAGCCCATTTATCAGTAATTTAGTGAAAATGAGTGGAGAGAATATTTACAAGTCGACTTAGAGTGCATCTTTCCACACTGTAAATCGCAGACTTAATTATGTTAGGATTTTGTGAGATCAAAAAGGAACCAACATGTAATGAGCTTGGACAAGACTTATGGGCATCTAATCAATCTGGTGGTACCAGTCAAAGGTTTGGATATACAGTACAATAGTACTTCCTCGTGCTATCACACTTTATAATTATTGTCACTGGTGAAATGGTCTGATTGGGACTATCGTATGACCAACATTATTTACTCTTACATTCAGTACTCCATGATGAACACTGAAAAACTCAAAAGGCAGATATGAAATGACCATAATACTACAAAAGCTGGCGTTAAAAATCCTTACACTGATTCAAGGTTTGGTACAGGTAGAAGTCGGAAAGATGTGATGCAGTCAATGATCCAGCTGGAAGGGGCAGACCACACTTTGCCCCTTCGAACCACTGTGGGCCTGTGAGGACCCTGGTGGTCAAAGATGATGTACTGGGTGCAGAGGGCCTGGTCTGATCCCGGCAAAGCGTGGTAGGCAGCAGCACTGAGGGTTTGGGTCACATCACTGTCGTGTTTGGGCCGCCGATTCAGGAGTTGACCCCCTCCATCGCGGAGCAGCTTGGCCAGCTCATCTTTTCTGTGCGACTTAAAGGAGCCCAAGAGGAAGAAGAAACAGCCGTCGAACAGCGGTGGGAGCTGCAAGCGGCACATAATGAGAAAGAAGAAATAGTTCCAAGTGCTTGCTTTTGTGAAGAGATTTTTAAAACTGCCTTTTTTTTTATTTTATTTTTTTTTTTACATGCACATTTACGGCGCTTCTGAAAATTTTACTCATTTATTAATCATAATCAAAACAGGCAGGATTTGTTTAAGCCAGTGCAAAGGATTATTGGAGCCAAATGGAAGACAAACATTGTATTATGACTATGCAATCATAATATGAGCATAAATAGAAATGTATATATAAGGATACTGTCCATTTATGCTGGTAACGTTCACAATTTTTTTTTAACATTTACTAGTGTTACAAAAAAAAAAAACCCAAAAAAACGACATTAATCTCATAATTGTTAACAGTTGTCTCAAAACAGATGTGTACAATGAAAGTCCTTTTTGTTTCTAGTACCCAAACAAATGCCTTCTGTTTCAAAACAATTCAGATTGGTTCGGGTCATCAATACTTATGCAACGCGTGTCTGTGTCTCATTTACCAAGCTGCATCGGTTGATGCGACTGCGTTGGGGGCCTTCGCCTGCTTCGTGCTCGTTTTCTGGCACCTGCTTTCCAGCCTGCAGACATGCCTCAACCCCTAGCACCAACGAGAAATCAAAGCCGCCACTAATTATATTGACTTGAAAGAGCGGGACGACTAAGCTAATGTTTATGAGTTGGAAGTCTTCAAGTGGTGCCAAATGGCGCTTGCTTGACAAAAATAAGCCAACAGCATGATCAAGTTAATGACGCAGCCCTTTTTTTAAGTACCAGGCTTCAGCAAATTTTCAAAATTTGTCTCCCGAGAGTGAAATTATACCTTTGTAACAGCCAGCTTCCTGTTATTTAAGCTACATAAAAGCATGAGCCATAATTCACTTTGCTCTGTTAGTACGTGTTAAGAGGACTGCAATCCGTTTCATTCACAATCTGGAACGAACATGCAACTGTATCATGTGCGATGAGATATAAGTTGTGCAACACTTTTAAAATCTCATGATTGGTAAAGGTGCTGCATTTTCATAGCTAAAATAATCCTACTTACTCGCCTCAATAATGACTTAAAACTAAGTTCACCATTTTAGTTGGCCGCTACCTGTCAAGTAATGGGATAGTAAGAGAATAAAGTGCAGTATTCAAGAACACCTCAGCTGAAACACAGAGAACGCATTGAAATATGTTGGGTTCCCCCTGACGTTACCTTTGTGTTATAGGAATCTGAGTCAGCACAGTAAAGCGAGTAGAACTACTTTAGCTAAGAAAATGCAATACATTTTCACAACCATTTCCAATCATGAGCTATCAAGAGCCTCTCTGAGCAAATCCCCAATGCACGTGATGTCAGTTAAAACTTATTTTCATATCGTGCATGTGAATGAGCATATGCCTCACACTTTCATTTAAGCACAAGTCTAACAGGCTCCAGCAGACACACTGTTTATTGCTCCAGATAATGGTCCTAAGTGCTCCGCAGTAATTAGCATTTAAGCTAATTACTGTTACCAACCCTGAATGCAGAATTGTGACACATCTAAGGAACGATTACTTCTCTCACCCTTAATTCAAACTATTTTGTAAGTGTGGTTGTTTATTATATTGTACGCTGATTCTAATGAGGAATTTATTAGTAATGCCTCAAATAATTTAGTTCATTTATTTTCCTACACCACTTAAAAAGTCATCACTACTGCACTTATTATTCGTATAATCCAGGGGTGTGTATCTCTCCAATAAAAGACGATTCAATACGTAGCTCGATTGTTAATATGTTACGATTTGGTTTGGTGAAATCAAAACTGATTACACCCCTACTATAGCGACATACAATTTTAACATTTTTGATGCAAAGCATATTGCATATCGTTGCTGTCCTGTGAAAAACACGTATGTCCAATTTTGGAAACATTTTTAATTTTCATGGTAATGCAATGTCTGTAACACGGAAACACCATTCAGGTAAAAATAAGCGACGATATATAGCCATACTATTGGGTAATGGAGAATGTACCTAAAGTGGCCAATAAAGGTAGCTTATAAAAAGCGACTTGGATGTGTGGAGACCAACTGATAGTAATAAATTGACATGAATAACAGAGCAGGAAAATTGGAAGATTCAAGGATGGAAAGGAGATGGCTAGATGGACAGATTAACAGAGCTCGAGGCGGGGCCAACAGCTTGTCTGGCTTTTTCTGAAACTTACAAAAACAGACATAACGACTGAGAAAATACAAGAAGCTGTGTTATTAGCATTGTCTGTATGGCTCAGACAGAGAAGAGAGGCAGCACAAACTGTCTCCAAGGTTGTTCAACAGCTCTGTTTGCTTCTTGCTGACCTACGAGTTTCAGAACATAACACAGTTTTATACTGGCAAAGTAGTGGATGGCAAGAATATTTGTTCTAGAAATTGAGAGCATTAATTTATCGAGAATTGTGACAGCTTTCAACGGAAATATATTTGGAGGTGTTGCTATGGAATCAAAGAGGCACACCAGGGCTTGGCCTGGTTGACAGCAGTAGCATACAAAGACAGGTGGCAATGACAGCTCCTCTGCCTTATGTGAGCCAAGACGCGCGCAATGGACAAAAACAGATAGCATGTCACTGTGACTGTCATGGGGGAGACGAGCTGTGTCGGGTGCTCAGACGGTGGGAATGAGAAATAGCTGGTTTTTTTCCCTTTCCTCCTGGCACATCGTATCGCATAAAAGTGACACATTAAGATAGGAATTGCAGCTCAAAATGAGTCACTTGTGGGGAATAATACAAGTGGGCTGGCCATGCTACTCTATAGAGACATGGTCAAGAAATGAAACGGTTGGATACAGAATTCAAGATTGATGCCATGACAGAGAGATTCAGCATGTGTTTTTTTTTTTTTTTTGTAATGTAATGATGCCATGGTTACTGGACAATTTGGTGAAGGTAACCTCTGAAAAGGTACAAAAAAGAAGAATTTTTGCCAGGACACTCTTGTCCGATGTAGCAGTCAGACAAGTTATTTAGACAGGAACAAGCACAATGTACCTGAAAATTACCTAAAAATTGCTCGTAGAAAAGTCAAAGGAAAAACAATATATATATATATATATATATATATATATATATATATATATATATATATTTTTTTTTTTTTTTTTTTTTTTTTAATTCCTGAAATGGCTCTGAAGTTGGCAACAGACTTTTTTTTTTTAAACGGTGAAATTGAAGCATGATTACATTTCTAATCACACTCCTCAGACAATCAAGAGAGAATTATTGTCAGTGAATTGTTTGTAAAACTCCAGTTTTGGACCTCTTTCCTAGCTATTAAAATAGTCAGAAAAAGGCTTTAGCCCACATTATATGCAGCATTGCCACTATGTAGGTGGCCACACACTTTTGACAAAAGACCAACCAGGGCTTGTCGTGGAGATGAAGTCGAGGTGGGCATTTCATCAAATCATGGTGGGATGTGTTCATTTCTCCATAAATACATTCTTTTCTAATTTGACTTCACAATCTGAGAGATTGTTTTTGCAAATTTAACAGTGTCTCCCTGCATATAACATACACTAACACCAATTTGAAGTTCCGGCACGGAAATGATCATGGCCATCAAAATAGCAATGGGGAGCTACTCAACGTGATAATACTTTACTTACAGCTGTATTTGACAATCCAGCAGCCTGCAAGAAGTCCAAGGAGAGTGGAGTAAGTGCTCGGCATCGGTCCTTCTGGCACCACAACGTGACTCACTGGGAGACAATTAAAATACCATGTTAGTATAGCCCAATGTTACCAACAGGGTGGATTCTGTTTCTACACTGAGTTGGAGAATGTCAATGTTAAAAGTAGAACTGTCCTGCATAAGAATTCACACATTAAAAAACACCTCCGAAATAATACATTACTTTATTATAATTAGTAATTTTCTTAAAAGTTACCCTATTTTTCTAACACATCATTTTTTGCCTTCTTATGTACAAAGTACTTTGTATAAGCTACCACTTCTCTTCAGAAACCTTGCATCTTGTGATTGTTTTGGAATTCTCTCACTCTGAATGATTTACAAGACTGCCTGAAGCCAATCAGAAAATGTGATTAGAGGGCAGTCCAAATTTTAACTCAAGCTTATTGCTTGTACTTCTCACATCAGTGATGCTGATAGCGAAGCCCAACCAATTATACCTGGAGGGCAAAACCTATTGCATGCTGCACTTGTGTTGTAGCCTTCCAATTTGAGTAAAAATCCTTTGCTGCAATCACTTACTTACTTTTTTGAGCGACATGTTAAAAGTAGACCTCCAAAGGTTTAATGTGGACAAATTTCTGTATCACTTGCTTTCTGCATTTCTCACAGCCGCTACAATGAGATGAAGGAAGTAGACGTAACAACACTTAAATTACTCCCGACCTGAACCGACAGCGTAAACCACTAACTTTGCAGTACATGCAAGAAATCTTTTCCTGAACTGTGTTTGAAACTCTATTAATGGCAATAAATTAAGAACCACAGTGATCACCAGTGAGCAATTTTACAGGCAATCATTTTTATGTACTGGCAACTATACAGTAGCTGCTCATAAACAATATTTAAACCCAAAGGGGAGCAGTTCAGTTTGAGTATCTCAAAATATTTGAAAGATTTGATTTGTTAGCGGTAATGTGTCTGGCTTGCTTCTCCAAATTAAGTTTTACAAGCCCTGTTAAATCCCTTATTTTCTTTCTCCTTCTGTTGGAAAAAATGAAACCAAAAGCCTGTTTGCGTTTAATGGAAGCAGTTTTTAAAATGCACCAATGAGTTTCCACAGACCATACATGTAAAATACATGCTACACAATATCGCTTTGTAGAAGCTGTAATGAACTATATTCATAGCCCCAAGCCTGAAAACCGTTTTGATGAGCACAGAAAACCTTTTATCTTCCAGTGTAAATGTGAGTGAAACTCTGTGCACATCGACTGCAATATTTGTCTGAAGGGGACACAAATAAAAATCAGTTTTCAGTCTTCAAGACAAAGACACTACCTGAAGAAGTAAAGCAGTCTGTTATCCTTCCATCCAAAAGCCGGCTCAGCTTGGCAAACTGATGCTGGTCTGTTAGCGACAGCTTGCTCGACAGAAACAAAACGATTTCTTCTTGCTTCACACAACTACCCACCTACGTGAGGACAAACAGTTTGGAGTTTAGACTTCTAACAAGATACAGCTTTCACTGGAAGAAAAAAAACAAACAAAATGTAGACATACTGCAGAGAGACTGGCTGGGCTGTTCATAGATGTGCTGGCATTTTGGGCTTCCCCAGACGCTTCCCGGAAGACCTCCAGCATCTCCTGACTTACAGCGTAGTCTGCAGGCCGCTTGCCGTGACGATTACTACGAAGAAGATTATTGAAACTGTAATGACCATTCATGGACCACATGGCGCATACATAATTAGAAGATTTGCTACGACTAAGACAATCTACAAACCAGAGTGCTGAGGCCAGTCATACGTTAAACTAAATTAAGCAAGGTTCATGGTTGTTTAAGAGACTTAAAAGCTTCTGAAGAATAAGCTTGTCTTCTGAGAGGATAAAAAACTCTCACACTCCGTTTTTTTTTGTTTTTTTTTAACAGTAGCTGTGATCGGTATTTTGGACCACAGAGCATATATGCACTTGGCTGAGGCCACAATATGTACAAATAAGGTTTGACTACAGCTGCAGTTTTTCTCCAGTCCACTTTGTTGGAATCGAATGTCTTATCAATACATGTCTACTCAGAAGGCAGGGGTTATCTGAGGATGATAGAGTAGGTAATACGAACCATAACAACAACAAAAATACAATGGGAGGACCAAAAACAGCTGATTGTCTTTGAAAAATTGGGCATCAGCAAAGATAACACCTGGGGGACAATTAATAGGTCCACCTGCTCATAAAATCTTTAATTTGGGTTCTTACCTCTTGCAAATTTTACAAATACACACCCACACAAACCGATTTATGCAGCTGCACATGGAGAAAAAAAAGACTGAGGAAGGCAGTCGAGAACAATCTTCCATAAGCTATTGCTCCAAAATACAAGAGAGGAAGCCATAAGTGGTTCTATAGCAGCACTTGTCAAAGTCAGGGGAGGAAATTGTAGCAGTTGCACCAAATCCATCACGAAAAAAAATGGGAGAGCCCATCTCGTTGATTTAGCCTATGAAAGAGACACTTAAGACAATGTACATCTGTAATGGAACAGATTTCAGATGGCGCAACTGAAAATACCAAATGCGAACAATCATTTCTATTTTAAGACTGCTTCATGAAGATGAACTTAACGCATACCCATTTGGCCCTTTGACATGACTGCACAGAAGCTCAGTGAACGTCTGCAGTAACATATTTACAAAACCCAAAGCTGCATGCCAAAGCTTCCATTAGAGATTGCATTGGCAGATGTCTTGAATTGCCTCTTCTGACTGCATGTGTGTGCTACAAGAGGCCGTGGAAAGGGCATAGATTGTATTTATCTTGCTCGAACATGGACTCATTTGGTGCATTTTCGTTTTTATACAGACAAGCTACAGAACAGAAAATGAAGGACCCAGAAATGGAGTCCCATCAAAGCGATGAGACAAATAAATTGCCAGTGAGATGACAGCAGACGACGGGTGCACATTGATTTTACAGAACGCTTGGAAGGAACACAGCTCGTACTGCTTAACTAGTACAGTCGACCGATAGGGACATCTTAAAAAAATGCTGATAAAATTCTCACTCATTTCCTGCACATTTGCTGAAAAACTCATCTGTTATGCATTGTGAGCTTAGGCCAAAGCCATGTCGAACATTTTGCTTTGGCAACATTTTGTGGCAAAGGAACAATAGCCGGGTTTACATGGAGACTTGTTTGTCATTCGGAATGCAATCACTCCGAATGAAGCTCTCTGGTCACCTGTTTAATGTAACGTGATCTATTCAGATCAGCCGTGGGACACGCGGAGATCGATGTAATCATCACATGATCTACCAAAATTATTTAGCACAGTATTCCCGATTGTTTTAACACTATTATTAAAGTAGAATCTTGATGAAAACAAGTTACCAGTACTTTAAAACAAGTCGCCGCGTCACAGACGAGTGTGGCCATTCCGATTGAACTGTTTACATGAAGCCCGTTTGGATTGGCAAAAGAAATATACCACCCCTGTGAATCCAAATTCGGATTTGGCCTTTTTTATTCCGATTGGGGGTGTTTATGTGGAGCATTTTCATTACGATGGGTAATTCTGATCCTTTCTAATCGGGATACATGGCTCCATCTAAACCCGGCTACTGTTGACGTTAGGTGAGGAACTTCACTGAGTCAAGTAATTTCCTTGTCTAATAGGCAAAAAGCCACCATGATGTGGCATCTATATGCAATTACAAACCTTTTGTGGTGGGCATCAGTTACTTTTCACAACAGAGCTTGGTCCCTATCTGTGAAAAGCGTGGTTTCACTCTATATATATTTATATTGCCTTTTTACTGGAACCAGCCTCGTGCAGGAAAGTCCTGAGTTTCGAGAGCAGGAAATGGCCTTTTTCTTCACAGGGAAAATTGCCTGCCAGTGACTCGTGTTTACATTGTGATAATGCCTTTATCCTGTACCTGTAGAAGCACAAGATTGCCAGTATAACAGAAACAAAAACAGAACTCACAGCTTATTCTGCGAGGCTCCAAACTGTAGCAGCAATTTGACAATGGCTATGTGCCCGTTTCGCACAGCATCATGAAGTGGAGAGTCATTTTCGTAGCCAGGAGTGTTCAACAGGGCCCCCCTCGATAACAGCGCCTCCACTACTACAAGATGGCCCAGGTTACATGCTTCATGCTGAAATAAAGAATCATAAGGTATGCTCTTTTGAGTCTTCAATCAACCAACAGACTGTCTAGAAAATATTTGGAAGGGTTATTATGATAATCTATGTTCAATACAGAAAACATTTTAAAAGATTATTTTTGCAGATTAATATTCCAAACATGTAACCTTTAGCTAAGGATGTTAGCTACAGTCGAAATGAAACTGCACACACATGAGCAGATGTACGCAATCTATAAGGATACATATACTTGTCGCATGTCAAGTCTGAGAGCAAATAGACTTCCAGTCAGTCAGAAAAGCAAAAACTGCCAACACATTGGTAGCAATGTAGTACGTTCGTAACAAATTGCCAAAATGTAACCACGGCTTTAAGACGAGCATCCTGACAGGATATAGCAGTGCGAAGAGCTACTATAAGAAAGTGGAAATGATTGAATTTTTACAGCTCAAGAAACCGCCTGATTGATTGCACCTCTTTCGGTTATAGGCAAAGGAGACAGCTGCAGAAAAGCTTTCACTCGAACACTCGTGAGGTCTCCCTAAGTGGGCTGGAGAAGCAAGACTGGGGATGGTCACATCTAGTACATGGCTACAGTCTAGATATTGCCTTGGGGCGCCAGACAAATTGTAAATACATACTGACGTACTTTTCATTTACTAGAAGTAGACTGAAAAGGGTGAGTGCGGTATGCCTGCATATAAGTAATTCTATGCAGGTTATTGTTCTTACCAGAGGTGTCCATCCGGCGTTATCCTTCAGGTTGGGGTCAGCTCCCTGGTCCAGCAGTCCATTGACACCCTCGACATCCCCCTGCAAAACACCAATGAGAATTAATAAACCAACATTGTAAACCTGCTGGAGAAATTTAAAAAGTGCAACTCCGCCGGGACACCAATGTGGCATGCATAAAGAACGCTGTAGTGCTCGTCAGCAAGCAAGCTGTGTGAAACAACAGGACAAACATGAGGAATAGAATTCCATTTCTACCCATAAAAAACAGGAAGACCAGTCAGTTGGAAGTTCTGCCAGCCTGCATATCATTGAGAAAGTTACATAAAAGCTTCCACGCAATGCTGAAGGAGCCAAGTGAATAACAAGCTCTAACGCAACTTTCATCACAAAGGCCTTGCATCGAGATTCCGTTGTTGAAAACCATTTTTTTTTCATGCTATGTTGGCAACTTTGAAATCTCGAACGTGCAATCGCTACAGTCTACAGTAAGACAAAAACAAAACCTTACCAAGGACTCAGCAGAGTGAGAAGCATAGCTGAGACAATTTTTTGGGTAATAATGGGGGCTTTTTTGTTAGTGATTCAAATGTTTTTAGCATTCTTTTTAAAGGTATTTTACTGTTAAGTATTTTATAGTACAAGAAGGATTGTACTAGTGGTATGGACATTCAGTGGATATTGACAAATACACAGCCCTGCTCAAATGTCAGGTTTTTATGACATAAATAAAATTAGAATAAAATAAATGATTTCACAAATTTGAGTTGTAAATTTTGTTTGTAATGTCACTGCTGTAGTTGTCAACTTGGTGACTGTCTTCACTGTGTTCCATGATACATTGAATGCCTTGGAAATTATTTTGTAGCCATAGACAACAACATCTCCCTGATGCTGTGGAAGCTCTTTGCAAACAATGGCTTGTGCTGTAGGATGTGACTAGAAAAATCAGGAAAAGCCGACTAGAACAACTGAACTTCATTTAGAGTTAAATAGGCAATTTAAATGGTGTCAGATGTGTGTGCGTTGACTCCGGTTCGACATGAGTTTGAACGTGATTGGTTAATTCTGAACACAGAAGTGTGCACATAGGGTGTGCACGCTTGTGCAACCATCTATCTCCGTTATTTTTACTCCCTTTCTAAAATATTTCATCTTTCAGTCAAAAAAAAAAAAAAAAAAAAAAACGGAAAGCCTACCTTTATAGCAGCTAAATGCAGCAAGGTTTCTCCTCTGTGGTTCTTCTTCATGATTGCTGGGCTCCCTGGGTTTGAGTGTCCCATAGCACGAGAAGAGGGAGATTTTCTAATCGGCGTACTAGGAACAGAGAGACTCTCTCCTCCATCTTTTTGGGGGGTCTTTTTATACCTCATGTTGGGCAAAGACGGAGAATTAATGGCAGTAGGAGACGAGTCACCCAATGACTTTCGACAACAGCCCGAAGACACTGTTGGCCTTTTTGGTGTGGTCTCCAGGGTAACAACATCTCCCTCCAGTCTTGAGCGTTTTGAGGAACGCCGTGGAGACGAAATGTCGTACAATTTTTTAGGGATGGAATCAGAGGCGGGCAGTGTGTCATGGATACTGTCGAATTCATTCTGACTAAGCAGGGTTGGGCTCTTGGGTTCAGCGACACCACCTTCTGTGAGTCCATCTCTCAAGGTGCTACTGTTTGGCACAGGTCCGAGATCATTAATGTAAGATACACCATCAGGGCTAATGAAGGAAACCTTTTTGTTAGAAGTCCTTTCAACTTCGACACCAAGCTGCTCCGATTCCACTAAGGTACTTTGATCCTTGATAATCCTCCATTCCTTGTTTATCGCATCGAGCTTCTTCACCATCTGTTGACTCCGTTTCCTTGAGGCTTTTCGCATTGTTTTCTTTCTGCTGCCAATGTTTTTCTTATTTATCATGTTCTTCCTGTTCTGTTTTTTATTGCTGGACTTTGGAGAAGAGGAGCCAGAATCTTGAGAGGATGAGGTGAAGTTGAAAGCTGTCAAGTCACTGACTTTGGCCGTGGAAGCGCCAGGCTGTGCTTCGGCCGGTTTTTCCAAAGACTTGCTTCCAGGGGTGAAGACTTTTGGATTTTTTTGGACCACACAACGCACTTTACGGCTGCGAGGGCTGAGCCAGATCTTGAAGTTCTTCTTGCGTTTAAAGACGGTGCCCTCGTTTTGTGGCTGCATTACCTCAGAGGAATCTGTGCAATGAGAAATGAGGAAAAACTGTTTAAAATGGTAAAAAAAAATCTTCCCATCTTCTCATTATTGTTTTTTTTATTCAGTTAAGTCCAAGACAGTCTCTGAATCAGAAGGTCAGTCCACGTGATAATTCTTGTCAGACTTTGTAAAACTATCCAAGGTCAACGCTTTACTTACACCCAAAATGTCTTTGCCCCTGAATAAGAACATGTAACATTACAAAAATATGCATTTTCAAGAATTCAAATCACCTGAGAAACTTGAACTTCAGAATGTTTTAATGAGCCCTATCTGCTCAGGAGGAGCTGGATTTGAAGCCAGGTTTGTGGTGGAGCGCACACAAACTGGCATAAACACAGTTTTGCCGTTTCTTAGTGAAAAGAAAGCAAATATTGACTTGTTTAAATGCTAGCCACATAGTCTGTGCACAGACCCTACCATGATTAATTGCATTGCACAATTACAGTCATTAGAAGGATGCTGCGGGAAAGTAAATAAACTGTCCACCCAGTGTCATAATGTAAATGTTTGAGCCTGTCACCAGGACAAAGGAACGGAAGCCAATAATTATTGATTTGAGGAAAGTTTGTTCACAGCTGAGCAACATTTACCTGGTTTTCCATTGGGGTATAACATGGACTCCAAGTCACAGAAGAGCGGGATGATACTGCTGAGCTGCCTGTTGATTTTGATGTCTTTCACCCAGGAAGGGCTGTGACAAACCACACAGCCATCACCTGCCCGTGGGCCTGCACATGACCTATCAAGTTAAATAACATAACATGAACATAACGTACCCAAAAGGTCACAGAAATTCACTTTTGTTTTTCTTTCCAGTACAATACAAACTCAAGAAATACAAATATTTGGATGGAGTATATGAAGAAAAATCTGTATTTCCTTATATAGTTTCCAGATCAGTGTATTTACGCAACTGCTGACAACAGTACCAAGCATTATGTTAAGGCATCTTTGAGAGAATGTCACAGCATTTATGTACCACTCTATGGATGTTAATTTGTAAGCAGAAAATCAGGTGTGCATGCACTATTTGCAAACACACCATCTGCATTCTACTACGTGCACGAGCAACCTGTGTCACCGATCGTTAACTTCCACACACACTCCATCTCATCTTGCAGTCAATTTACATTGGTGGGTAACTGCTTCCACTGTGGCATGTGTAGCTGAGTGCCTTCCATGTAGTTAGCAATATGACGCTGTCAGTAAACCAGCATGCGCACGGTTGCCAAGCGTTGTCAAGTCATTGAGATATCATTTACACCTGCTTTGCAGGGCACTAAGTAATGGGCACATTACCTGCATAGCATATGCTCACATGTTCCGAGACAAACAGGATCCTTCAGTAACTGCGAGCTGGATTAAGAGAGAACAGCAGTTGGGGTTGGTCATTATGTTCACTTTGCTCAATCTTTCAACAGTTCTATTAAATAAACGTCACTGAAGTCACGTCACAAATATCAATGCACACATAAAAAACGTCGTAAAGTTACTCGAAGCTTTGCAAGGTCATCTTACGTTACGTTAGCAACAAACTAAACTTAATTTACCATTTTGAACAAAGTAGCAGACGTCGAAAGTTGGCAAGCGCCTCTTTGGTGTTCTTCCAGTCGTTCGTTTGCGCTACAACAGTTGTATCCATGATTGTAAAGTCAATTTTTCAATATGTGTTGAAAAACTATATTTAAAAAAAAAAAAAATTCGCCCGGTGTTGACAAAACATCAAGAAGCGACTTATTTCCTGGTTACTCACATCTCCCGCCTGTTTGAGTTACGTCACTGTTGGTCACATCGATGACGTATATTCCGGTGTACATCCAAAAAGTTACCCCTCGTATATTCGCGGTTCATAATTGGCCTTTTTTTTTTTTTTTTTTTTTTTTGGAACCTATCCGCAGAAATGTGCTAAAAACTCACCACTGTTACCAGTCTTTATGCAACAGAAGTAGATGCCACAACATGGCTCCAAAGCCGTGTCAAATAGGAAAGTAGTACATTATTGTTAATGAACTTTTGAAATTATAAGAGATTTCACCATGCAGATGCACACTTCGGGTGCATTTCTTGAAAATCAAATAATCTTTAAGCATTTAATTTTTTTGCATAAAGTTTTAAGATGAGTTTGTGTTGAATTTGCGATTTAAACTACTGTATCACAATGGATAGTTCCACCCAAAAAATGTTAGGCGTAGTTGTGCGCTCAGGACCAATTCAGGGGATTTGCTTAAAACTAAACCATCCATCCATCGTCTGATCTGCTTATCCAAAAGCAAAAAATAAAACAACAAATTGTTTATTCGTTGAAAAAATTAATATGTTGCCAAGATATACTGCAGTGCTCAACATTAAAGATTACACTCATCTTTGAAAAGTACAATGTTTTTTGTTTTTTTTTTAATCAATTCCTCACATTTGTGGAAGTATTTTGTAGAATGGTATGCCACTGAAAATGTTTATTTTGAAAGTAATCTAAGCATTTTTAACTCATATTCTGGTATGTACAGTCAACCCCCTGCATGCTCATGGTCTGGCACCTGTGGATTTGCAGTTCAGTTTTTTAAAATAATTTCCTTCTTTTTTTTTTTTTATAGGTTCCCCACACCCCCGTTTTTTTCTCATATAAAACATGATGATATACATATCATTTTTGTATAATTTTTGGGGTTAAAAACAAATGTGCCACCCCCACAAATCAGCCATAGATACAGACAGTGTAGTGTAGGTTTACCCCAAGGCAAATCTAAATGAAAAGGATTGTTCTACATACACTGGCAGGATTCAAAGTAACTGCATTTGAAATTGTTTTATTGAATCATGAAAAAATATATAGCTGAATACATTCAAGACCATAATAAAATGGGCCATAAAATCACACTATATATATTTTTTTAGAACAATCATTCTTGAAGTAAGACATACATTAAGATGAAGATATGCACATTAACAATATAATTTTTATTAGAGTATTTTGTGATTATGGGTATATTTATTGCTATTGAGTGATAATAAAATTAAATAAAACAATTAAAAGATATGTCACGAATAGTATTTCCATACATATCAAGATTACTAGATTAGGTAACCTTTCAAGTAGGATTAAAAAAATCTGAATACGCATCAATAAATATTCATCTGTCCAGGTATGTAAATGCGCAGTATAGAACTGCAACAATTTGGTCGACCTCAAAATAATAATCGCTCTTCATATTGTATGTTAGGAGAGTAAAACATGATTGTCAGGCAAGGAAGAGGTACAGTGAGTCTAACATTAAAGTCTCAAAGTATCTACTTAAGACAAATGCAGAACAATGAGATCATGTTCTCATTTCGCTGCAGAAATAATAGCAGTCAGCATTATGTCCCTCCTTCTTTTATGCAGCCCGGGTCATCATCCTCTCTGTTGTGAGTTGAGATGGCTTTCATGTGAAAATTTCCCATGGCAAAGTTGATGAAGACCTGTGGAGGTTGAACGATAATATTATTCTGATTGTAATATTCTTTGCCTCCTTGAAGTCCTCGGTTTCTCTCCCCGGATCGCCCTTGTTTCTTCTCCTTATGGTATCTTCCAATCCCACAGCTCCAGAGGAGCAGATTGTAGAAAATCAACACTGGTTGCATGATTTCTCTCTCCAACTCATATTCCATTTATTTTCCCTCAGGCATGCCCTCCAACCTGCCAGCTTCCCTCTTGCCTTAATTTTACATTCCCTACTCTGTCTCTCACTCCCACTCAAGCTTTCTTGACTGTCCCAGTTTAGCTCCTAATGCTTTTTAGTCACTCTCCAAACCCCAAGATTGTTCAGTCCAGTCCACAATTCCTCGGTCTTACCTCATCCAAGGTGGTCTGGCTCACAGAGAAGTGCTTGATCTTGAGAGAAGTCTTGTTGCACTCCAACTGTTGGAAGATGTCAGCCACCCCTCCTGGTGCGACAGGAACATGATACTCTGCCATGGAAGAGTGCTGGTCCTGATAACCACAAAATCTTTATATAAGTAAATGCTTCATGTGAGCTCAAATGTAGCAAATACTAACATGACCTAGAATTTAATGGCTTTCATAACTACTTCACTTTTTTGGAGTGTCGCTTTAGAGATAAAAGGTTCCATTTCTGAAATGTTTGTTTTCTATGATTATCTACTTTAGCAGTCACTCTGTACATAAGGAAAGGACTTGTCTGGGCTTGGGGATATATGATGGAGTCTTCAAGTCTTCAACAACTTAAACTGCATGTTTTTGGAATGTGGGAGGAAATTGGAACACGGGGGGGGGGGGGGAGTCAGAATTTATGTTGTGAAAAAGAAAGTATAGTATTTAGAAAGAAAAGCAATTGTGATTTTACACAGACATATAATTTTTGGCACCTTAATATACATCACACTCTTGCTGGTCGGAGTGCGCAAACAAGGCAGCTGCTGTTACTTTTTCAGGCTTTAGATTTGCTACAAAAGCGGTTGACAGCTGGTGAAAGTGTTTTCATCTCATTCAAGATTTTGTTTAAACACCACCTGGATGTAGATTTTTTTTGGAAGGAAGATGAGGAATCATCTTTTAAAAATAACCGTGTACAGTATGCATTGACTTAGCCTTCATATGTGTTTGAGATAATGACGTAACATTACTGTATTGCTACATAATGTGTGTTCTTACTATGAACTTGATATTGTTCTATACTCAGAAAAAAATCCAATACTTTATTTCTGAACCATTTGAGATAAGACACGTAATATTTCTCCTGTCCTAATTGAGCTGCATATTTTATTATTTGATCAAATTCAAATTCTCAATACCGCTATTAGGCACAAAGAAACAAGTAGTGTGACAAAGAAATATTCTGTGCACAAAGGTTCAAGGAAAGAAGAAAGGAAAAGATGTATAAAATATTGCAACAGCTCCCTAAACCTACCTTCAAATAAGTGCTGGGAAATCGTTTCTGCATGAAGACAGTGATTGCCTCAACATCACTGGCAGACTTTGCCAAGTACATTTTCACAGTGAACCCACTGCCGAACCTGCACACAGTGTTATAGGTGTGAGCGATGGCGGCGAGGTGGTGGTAGGGGAGTGTGTTTAGTCAGATAAATAAATGAGCTGCAGCAATTTCAGAGCAGGGCAGAAAGGACTGTATTTGAACATGTGAAGCTGATTAGAGGTTACAAACCTGTTCTTAATATGCTGCAAAGAGCCCAGGCATCGGAACTGACCTTTCACCATAATGGCAAGGCGGCTACACAATGCCTCACATTCCTCCATGCTGAAACACGGACAAAAATTGAGAAAATGAAAGGTCAAGTTCGGACTCAAAAAGGGTAATATGCAGGACTGAATCCCTTCTTCTAAAAATCTGTTGAAAATTTAATACTTTCTCCACAACCAGCACTGGATGGAATATGCAGCACTGTCACACATTAAGAAAGCCATTCTCGAACCTGTGAGAAGTGAGGACCACTGCAGACTTTCCTTTCACCTCTTCAGAGATGATTTTCCACAGGTGTCGCTTGGTGCGAGGGTCCATGCCAGAGCTCGGCTCATCCTGATGTGTGAGGGGAGGACAGTGTTTTCAAGTAACGGTTCAAACCAAAAAAGAGAATAAAAGAGTAGAAAGGATGGGGGCAACACAAAAGACAGAATTTCGAGCCAAATGTTGTGTAAGTACCACTACTGTCAAAACCTTTAAATCAATATGTTTGCATTTAAACTGTAATAACTGTTTTTAAACAAGTATTCAGGTATTTTTTTCTATCATTAAGAGCAGTGTTAATGTCCAAAGTGTGCATAATGTTACAGGAGTTTATAATAATATAAAAGAGACTTTTTAGGGAATAAATCCTGCCTTGTTTTTGATGAAAACTTAGGCCCACTATGCCAGTGGTCATAAAGTATTTTTGTGAGGCTGTACTTGGTGCTAAAAGTTAAAGAAACACTGCTCTGAGTAATTCTGCATGAATTCTGAAAGACGCTATCACTGAGCCTAACGCCCAAGAAAGAAAGGACGACTTGCGGTGGTTAAGCTGTCAAACAAATATGCTCACAAGGGCGTGTGAGCAGTATTGGTGATGACATAAGTGCGGTCTGACTGGCTGCCACCTAAGGACATCTGTTATAATCAATATATAGATAAATGTGGTTGAGATCATATTTCACCTACTTGTAAATGGGAAAAGTACAGTACAATTGATTTTATAAATGTCTTTTTTCCAGGTACTAAAAGAGGCATCCAAGTACAGCACTTGATATGCATGCTCACCAGGAGCAGAATCTGTGGATGTCCAATGAGAGCAATAGCGGTCGAAAGCTTCCTGCGTGTGCCGCAACTGTAGCCATCAGTGACTATGTTTCGATGATACTCCAGCTCCAGCCTTTTTAGAAGGTATTTCACCACCTAGAAGACCGCATGCAGGGATTTGAAATGTCATAAACACAGCAGGTAAACAACAGTTTTAAAGCCACAAACTAATCATCAAGTTTCATAGAACAAAAAGGAGTCTCATCATAATCAACATCACATTTAATGTTACATTGTCTTTGTTGAAGTTGGCATGCTTCAAATTCACACCAATATGGACTTAATTCTGATACAGATTTTATGTTTGTAATTTTGAGGATTTGTCTTATTGTTGTTGTTTTTTTAGACATAGATGTACAAGTATTTTTTTGAATTATTTCATAAAGATTCAACCCCGTCCAACCTGAGATTGTACAGCACATTAAGCCGGACAAAAACATGGCAATGTGAAATGACTCCATTAAGGCATGCCCATTATCCACAACAAAGGATGAGAGACTGTCAGCGGGAGACAGCATGAGAAGAACTCTTAGGTAGAGCCTCATCTTCATCTTTGTTCATTAGGCCATCATCATTTGGCCAAGGGACCGTAATAACATCATTGCAGCCTTACAGGGCGAGACGGAGCCATTGGCCGTGCTGACTCCGAAAGTGTCTCTCATAAACACACGCACACATTGTGGATATATATAAAAAAGTATACACACCCCTATTGAAATATGTTTTTTGGTGATATAAAAAATAAACCTAGATAAATAATTTCAAAACATTTTTTGCCATTAATGTAATTTATAGTCTGTACAGCTCAGTTGAAAAAAAAAGGCAGAAAGCACAAATAAACAAATATATAAATATATGATGTGGTTGCAAAAGTGTGCACACCCTCTTGTAACTGGGATGTGGCTGTGTTCAGAATAAACCAATCTCATGTTAAATGAGAGTCAGGACACACTTGATTAACCCCAAATAAGGATCAGTTGTTCTAGTAAGCCTGACCTTTTGTTTATTTATTTTTTTCAAACATAATCCTGAAGATTTACAGCTAGCACTGACCGCTATTTCGAACTGTTCATAATTCCTTCCATCTTGTCTAAGTCTATACGGTGTTCTTTGCGTGATGAGCAGTATTGTGTTTACGTCATACATACCCTTTGAAATTATGGCCAAAAAGTTCAACCTTAGTTTCAACAGACCATAATACATTTTCTCACATGTGAGTTTTTCTTCTGGTCCAATGAAACCAAGGTTCAATTTAGCCTTCATACCCAGATTGGCTCAGTGACCAAATTTATCTTTTTTCAATTGCGTCAAATGGCCAAAGCTAAACCATTTCTTCCTCTGCATCATTTTGAGACTTTGATTCATGCTTTTATCACAAATTCCTAGGACTATTGCAAAGCACTTTAAGCACTTTACATAGATGCTTACATAATTTACATGATTTTTCTGCCGATTTTCACACATGAAGATCAATTAGGGCCATCAAATGTTGGTCAGTTGCTCTGTATATTTCTGGGAAGCCCAAGTAATTAACACAGAAAAATCAGATTGGTTCTGAGAATGATAAAGAGAAAAAAACAGGACTGTAGTGAAATCTCAAATGAGATCTTGTCATCTTCAAAGCCATATTTTAAATATTTTCCACCGACGAATGAGCATGATTCTAAAGTTAGAATGCCTCATGCTGACAAGAGAAGGGCGTTTCGAGCTGCCCAAGAAGTAGCAGACATCACTCAATATTGTCACACCTGCTGATTATTTTGGCATGGATGCATCAACCTGCATCCAACCTAATTTGAGACATCAATAGAATGATTTTTTTTTCTCTCCTTTGAATGGAATCATTCTAAGGTGATGAAAAACAGCATATCCTTTAACTCTTACCCTGTCTATGTCTCTCTTTGAGATGCCTTGAATGCGAGCGTAAAAATACAAGTGTTCTTCTCCAGTGAGCAAATTATCCAGCGCATCCACCTGGGGACAGTAGCCGATGTTAATTCCCTTGTGCCGGCACTCCATAATGTCTACCAGCCGCCTGTGGAAATACACACAAAAATAGACAGACGCACTTGAAAGGTGTTTCTAATATTCAATAGGGTAGATGGACATGGGGGTTATTCCAACTAGACTCACTAGTGTGAACTAGAAAGCCCATTCTAGCCAATAAATCTGAATGTGCTTTCCTGTATGAATAATGACTTACGCTACATAATCATCTGTGCTCCATGTATGCATGTTTTCAGAATCCAATTGACAGTCATGCCAAGATCACATAATAGAATGAAACGCCTTTATTATTAAATGAAACAGAATAGAATTAGAGAATGTCTGTCGCTCAAGGTCAAATCTACATTGCACTACCCTAAAGGGCTAATTATTGAACTCCAAGGAAACTAATTGTACATTTGCCTGAGCCAAATACTCCCACGGTGAAAAAGTTCGAGTGTCAAGAGTCCAAAAGTGTTTGGGTAAAATGGACCAAACACAACGTGTGTAGTGGAGCATGAACATCCCCATTAGCTAATGTGTCTTGTCAGTCTTTATGAACACGCATGTGGCCCAAGTCTTCATAGAACTACATTCACAAGGTGGCAGCCATATCACTAGAATAAATTGATATAACCATGACATCACGGTGCGCAGATTATACATGTAACATACTGTGCACGCGGCACTGAAGTCATCTTTCAACTCTAAAGCACAATGGCTAAAACATATTCACCCTGAGAGATGATGTAAGTCAACACGTTTGCAGAGAGTGCCATATGCTCTCATCTCACTTGCTTTGCTGCGCTTTTAAAAACTCGAAAATAATGAATGAGTATTTTACCCATTCCAGTCCCTAATCTGTGCGGTGCCATCAGTGGGGCTAACATCTCCCGTGAGCATCTTGAAAGTGGTTGTTTTTCCCGCTCCATTCACTCCCAGCAGACCAAAGCACTTTGGAAAAAGATTAATTATTTATTAAACCAACTTGACACAATGTTCAATATGCAACCACTTTATAAACAGCACAATTTAAATAAGGCATTTCAAGTCAATCATATAATACTTCAGTCCCCCCATGTTTGACCTCTTGCTGGCAGGGTTACCTCGCCTGCAGGAATTCCCACAGACAGCCTCTTGACTGCATAGATCTTCTTGTTGAGATGCTGATACATTTTCGTGAGCTGGTTGACTTGTAGAATATCTGCATCTGCTGCTCCATTGGACACCCGCAAGCGCTCAGCAGCAACATCCTCGTCCTCATCGTCAACCATTAGCGACAGCTTTTTTCTGCCAAAAATCAAGTTCCTGCAGAGAGAAAATGATGACAAGACAATTATTGGACATGTAATATACAGTTGTTATTGGATTCAGGCAATAGTTGGAGAAAGTGACAAAATTTGAAGAGTAATAAGGGCTGGACAGATCCTATTTTCCTTATTATAATCCATGATAATGACCAAAAAAAACATTATTTTCTGATCAAATTTGGAGACACGACATTTAATAAAAGCCAATTTTCTATTTCTCTCACCTGATAATGCGCATGTTGGACGAGTTGAGTAAGAGGCGCAGTGCAAAGAAGACGACGCCTTGGATTATAGAGGAGATGTACATCCAGCCAAGGGCCTCCGTAGAGAATGGATTCTTGTAGGCGTCAATGCCATAGCCACTAAGAAGCTGGACCTCGACGTTCATTCTGGCCAGCTTCATCAGTCCATTTCCAAAGTTGAATTGCGGGAAGATGAGGAAGGCGTCGCTCAATATTCTGAAGATATTCTGGATGCTTTCTCTCTGGGAGAGAGACCACAAGAGGCAATTAGGACAGAAGTCACCATATAAGGAATTGCAGCACAGTATTCACTTTCCTGACTTTTCGGTTATTGGGTACAAGACATTACAACTTCCAAGGGTTATTGTGTAATAAAATATGAAGATACAAATCCAGAAATGATGCTGACCTCTGCAGTGTTTGTTGACGTTTGAGCCAGAAAGTAGACAATAGAGGAGGACAAGATGGTATTGGTGCTGATGAAAAGGTTAATGCACACATAGATGATAAAGGCCGACTCTGCATTCTTGAAGACACCTGACAAGAGATACATCCAGGGGAAGGTGGCAAACCTGAGAAGTAGACAGTAGAAACTTGACTTCATTCAAGAAAAATGTGACATAGATCTTAAATCATCTACAGGTTTAAATGAAATGCAATTAAAAGTGCATTTTAAATGATGCTTCTTTTACAAACAATGCAAATACGAGGTAGAGAGTTAGCCTGCCAAACACACAGGCATTAAAAACTGTGACAAGGTGGAGGGAAATCACAACATGAGGGTAAACACTGAGTCATGAAAAGTAAGGAAGATGGATTACTTCTTCAGTTACTCCCCCAAACCTTTTTTTCTGACCCACTCTTCCCTCTCACATAATCTGCTTGTTTATTTGATTGGGTCAAAACAACACAAAGAAAGAGTGAGAAATAGAAACTAGATTAAAAAGAAGGAAAGTAGCACAGGGAAACAAATAGAGCTCAACAGAGACGCTGCATCTGGGAAGCAAGCCCAAAAAAGGTGCTTGGTAGACACAGGACGGGTGCCAAAGCACAGCAGAGAACAGCAGCATGACGGCTGCAAAGCAGACCAGGTGGGTGCTGGCTGCCAGATGGAGGAATGTGATTATTCATTGCTTGGGAGGGAGACATCTGTCTGATAAATGAGTTGCACAGTGCTGACTCGGCCTCCCAAGATCTACAGTAGGGCCCATTGGCAGCAGAGCAAAGCATAGGAGGGAGAACAGTAAATAGTAGAATTAAAATGATGTAAATATTGCCAAGGACAGATGTGACATTAGATTTGTATGCAACATAGGGAACCAATTATTGGTGCGAAAATGTGTTTACAACCAAAGTGGATAAAGGCTGACCTTCAATCTAAATGTTGCTGTTGCATCAGTTTTCAAATCTTGGAAATTTCAAGATGACATCTATCCTCGTATTTATTGTTATTGCCTACACTTCATTCAGGTGCCTGTCCTTCTTTGCTGTAGTTTTGGCTAGAATAAGATTCATGTTTTCGACATTATTTTTCCCATCTGACTTTGCAAAAAATGATGATTATGTACGTATAGGTATGGAGTATAGCAGTGCTCTATTTTGTCTTCTTTTACTCATTCACTGCCAGACATTTTCAGACCCTCTTTTACACTAACATTTGGAAAAAAAAAGTTCCTGGGACTGAGTGGCTGGACTGTGAAAAGACAAATAAATACGCCAATGGCAGTGAATGAGTTAAAAAACAGTCTTGTGACACAGAAATAGGTAGTATAAGACAATAAATTACAGAGTGGCATTTGATTTTATCAGTGACTGATTGGCTTGATTTCTATCAGGTATCGGAATCTTGAATTCAGCTACCTCAAACAGCTAGTATGAGATGTGCTTTAAATCAGTTAATTCTTGCATTACAAATCCTTCCAGTACGCTGACTAGATCAGGACTCTAACATACATGCATGCTGATGGAGAGGCATAACTCACCCAAAGAGTACCAGAAGCAGTGAGACGGCAGCTAAATTTTGTTTCTCTGTGAATGCTGGAACCTGGAAGGCTGCAACCACGCCGATGGTCAAAACGACAGGAATCAGATAGATGATCTGTGGGAAAAGATCCAGGTCATAATCTATTGCAGACAAATAATTTGATGGTATCGGTTATTAAATGGATGAGGTGTTATTCCGGTGATTTATAGACTGGGCAATTAGGTGTTACCATGTCATAAAAGAAGTTAATGGCCCAGTAGAAGGGCTCACTGATGCCTGCGATGTGCTGCAGCCTCTTGGAGCCGCTGTGATGCTCGCTGACAATGTAGATGGAGAAACTGGCTGTTGTGATCGAATAGCCTGTGACCACACACATGGCCACAAGGATCTGAAGTATTCCGAGAGTGCTGTGAAGACGAAATTGGATTATTCACAAGTGGTCTCACAGAAACAATATAAGAGCAGCATTTTTATGAATCGTTGGGCTGTTTGTTGACATCTAATAATGAAGACTATATGGTGCGCTGCTGCAGCTTGCGTTTGCTATTTATGTTGGTGTGGCTGTACTAGCAACCATGTATTATATTGTACTTTATATGAAAAAGTTACAGCACCCTGCACTATTTTGGCACGACTTTTAACAAGATTTTAGAGTGTCAGCGGGAATGTTTATCCATTCAAACAGATTAACTTTTGTGTGGAGGGCCTGACTGATTAATCGGACAGCCGTTATTAGCTTTTAAAATCTTCAAAAATGGCAGATTTTTGCATTTTTTTAAACACATTAACACATAACAGTTTAAGATAGTTAATGACATCAAAACATTCACATACCCCAGCCTCCCCCAAAAATTTGCAAAAAAATGGTATGATTTTTCTCTTCGTGATAAAACTAAAGAATCAAATGTTGTCTGTAACTCATATTGTTATTGTTGTAAGCCTAAGGGTAAAATAAAGGAAGTTATTTTATTCATTGTAAATTTTTAAAATTAATCAGCCAATAAATCGGCGATCAGAATATTACTCTGCCAAATATCAGAATTGGTATCGAACTAAAAAAAAATCCATGTCGGTCGGCCCTATTTGTGAGGTCAAAAATGACTAGACAAATATTGGCTAACAATTGTTGTCAGTCATCCTAAAAATGTTTACTAAGTTTAGGATAAGAGGCTGCAAATTCTTATACCAAACTCATCCCAATATGTCTTTACAGACCTTGCTTCCAGAGTTTCCTTTGGAATCAATAAATTACCTACCGAACATAAACCTTTTTGCACTAGGGTACAGTCATGCTTGGAACACAAAAGAGTATTCCTCAAACTCTTCTGACAAAGTTGGAAACAGAATTGTCCACAATAACAATATGCCTAGGCGAAATCTTGATAAATTACCTGATTTAAAATATGTTTGGGGGATTTTTTTTTTTGGATTGAATGCAGAGTGCAGAATCCAACTCACAACACAATATCTCCCAAATTTCTTTTTTGGTTGTTTTGAGCCATGACACCACTACATATTGCTGCACAACCTCTCTAAGTTGGCCAGGCCAGAACAATCACTGTAATCAGCTGCACGCAGCTCAAAGAGGATAAAGCCGAAGCTGGCTGAGTGACCAAGTGGGAAGGAGGAGAAAAAAAAGGAAGGAATATTTAGTGGGAGCTTTAAGGAAGCCCCAATTACTATACATAGCCAGCAGCAACTGATCAGAATCATTATCAGCATGGCCAAGCTTTAGCTTGAGCTTCGCAGTGTATCCCATGGGCTGCCACAACGTCAGAATCAAGATATCTTACTGAAAACAGCCGACTGTACCCTTAAATTGTCCGAAGCCAAATCAATACTTCAATATCGGCACGGAAGGAGGAGTACATGGCTGCTTGCCCTGCAAAAAGCAGCCTGCCAGGCTAGCAACTACGAAAAGCTCTCCATGGATGCAAAAATACTTGTAACTGAAGGTTTGAGGGTGATACCATAACAGCAATTTAAGTCGCTTGCTAAAACATTTATTCGGTGAGGTCCAATGGAACACACACATTTTAAACATGTAACCTAATGAATCCTTCATGTTATATTCTGAAATTTTTTATTAATTTTAGAAAATACGTTTCAATCGATCAGTTGCTCGACCATTGGAACTCTGATAAACACTGAAAGCGCAGGGAAATTGATTTAGAAAATCAAATATTGATTAAAAATATGTACCATCTTCTCGAGTCCTCACTCAACCACTTGTGATGCCCTGAGCAAAAAAGTATGAGGCTTTTCTTGAGTGAACCCATAATGCAACAAATCATTTTAACATTAGGATCTTTTTGCTAGTGCATCTTTCATTTGTTATTCCTGCAAAGGTAACATTTTTAACTTTACTTACATTACGTCTGCTTCATCCGACCGACCAAAGTAGGGCTGACTGGACACTGAAATGGCTGCAACAATAAAGAGGCAGAAAATGAGCAAAATATTGGCAACTATAATGACAATTGTCTATAATGACAATAATAAACACATTGTTAAATGAATTAAAAACTCTCAGCCAAATGAGCTTTATTATTTTTGTACAGAACGATTTTTTGATCTTGGAATGCATCTAATGATACAACCGAGCTTTTGTGAAAAAGCATCCGATAATTGTACATACAGTACATACAACTCCATCCATCTGTTTGACACAAATTGTCCATAAACACCATACACTCTCCCCTGAATGGATTGGATAGGCTCTCAATTGCTATGCTTTAGATGAACAGGAGTGTGATGACACATCCGTGGGCAGGTTCTAACCTAGAGTGGGAAGTCTATTACATAAGGGTAAGAACTTACATGTCCAAAGCTAAAAGATCATAACAGTCATAAGAAATCTCCCGGGATCTCACAGCTTCTGTATTGCGCAACATCATAGGCTAATACGGAATGCGTGCATACAAAATTGTATTAAAATGTCAGGTCAAATCTTTACAAGTGATGGAATGGCACAATTGATTGTGATATACTTGTATTCAATATTACTTCAGAGCATACAGTACCATATTTCTTTGGATCCTTATCTGCTGGAAGTTTTGAGCGTAGGATGACATTGTTGAGGCTGTTTAAATATGCTGGCATTGTGTGGTAGCCCTCAGGGTTAAACCAAACCTACACTCATACACACAAACACACACACAAACACACACACAAACACGATTGCGTGAGGTCATCATCATATGTCATGTGTTCCTTTCCGTCAATATAATTTCAGTTCATTAGATTTGCAGCAGAGATGAGAACGGTACCTTAGAGAAGGTGATGTTATCAGACTCGGCTAGAATATCCATTTGCAAGTCAGGTGGGAGCGGTATTCCAAATTCAAAGCCGCCGTACCTGAGACACAAAAGTGATGAAATCAACATTTTTAGCTCCTAACCAGGAGCGTTTTTTCTGTGCAATTAAAGGTCTTTGCCAGTTAATTCAGATTCATTCACACATGTTCACAAAAGTTGTGTACAGGCAGAAATGCTCAACGATGAATTGGCAAATAATATCGGCAGTTTGTTTCTTGAACTACTTACCTGTTCCTAATAAAGCCATTGGCCGTGGTCAACAGGTAATTCTCCACATTGATTCCACTTAGGTTGTAAACGATCTGCGAAGATGGGATCTGCCGACTGGCTGGCTTGAATCTTTCCCCATGACAAATCTGCATTATATTTTGAAATGAAACCAAAATCATAAAAACACATTGTAGCTGTGCATGTAGCCGTGGGAAGAAACAAATATGAGGCCAGGACATTTTCTCACTCATAGTTACATTCTCACTGTCCCTCACCTGCTCCTTATTGGTACATTTGCAGTCACTAAATGATTCGGAGCTGTTCCCTCCGGAATTCCAGCTCTGGGTTTGGCTTCTGCAAACCCTTGAAAGAAAAAAAAAAAAAAATCACTGAGTAAAATGGTGGCTCAGTAGTATGACGGGAGTGCAGTCGCAAGCCAAAACGTAACTTCCCAAGAGTTGATATGATGGAGTCAATGCTAAAAGCCTGCACACAGCCAAAGAGTTGGGGAGAAAGATGAGAGCAAACCACTCGTACAGTAATGCAGCTGCAGGCACTCAAGGCTTGACTGCTTTTGTGCACGCTATTGAACAATATTCCGAAATCTAAATTTGCGCAGCTTAATATTTATTTATTTTACATCCAGGCACTTTTACACTTCACATTGGGGTTTCTCGAATGACCTTGGTGGGGCACGTGCTTGGCTCGTCACTGCAATGCAAAGCTGCATAAAGCCTTTATGACAATCCACTATGAAAGTTTAGATATTAAAGTGAAGTTATGATATTCTGCTGCTTCGAGTTCTTGTATTATGTCTTGCGTATCGTAATTCGGAAAGCTTCAATATCCAAACGCGGTCAGTTACAACACATGTTTCACGCAGTGAAATACTGAAAGGTTTGTTTCTCTGCAGCCAAAGGACACAAATGGATGTAGATTTGTGAAGGTCTGCAGCACACTCTGCCTCTCTTGTCATTTGAAGGCAAAACATTCAATCTCTATTGCACCGTTGGATTTTTACGTTTCTTCTGGTGGGCCAGGGAGCTTTAAAATGGCTCCGAGGTGTACTTCATGAGTCTCAACAGTGATTCAGTGACAGTAAGGGGAAAATCTCTGCAATAAACGGGAGATGTTTATGGAATACAAATTATGCTTTTGAGCTGCAAGGCTCTGCTGTAGGCTTTCACTCACATACACACAGTGCCAAGCAAGAGGAAAAATAAGAATGACACTAGAGAGACACAGAGTTGTTGAAATTCAAAAGGAGGCAGACTAGTAAAATGAAACAAGGCATGGGAAGAATGGGAATGAGATAAACAGGAAATGACTGTTAAATAGGGAACCCTGTGTGTTGTTTGTGTTTACATACAGGTTGCGGGGCTGGTCAAAGCAGCTGTTATCCATTCCTGGGAAAGACATCATAGTGTCCACCAGCTCGCTGGATTTACCATTCTGGTTACTGTGAAAATTCAGAACGAAAATAATGGAATTGAGTCATTTTTGATCAAGCATTCTAAGTAGAAGACGTTGATTTTTAGAAAAATCCAATCAACATTGGTCTCAACTGTTTTTAAATGTTGAAACAGATCAAATTATCTTGTACCTCAACATACTGGATCAAGAAACCACAGATGAACTTGTAGTTGGAAAGACACCTCAGCATTTTCTTCAGTACACATTGTATATTCTTGATCAAATAGCGGCAACCGCCGCTGACACTTTTGATGTTATTCACTTTGATCGCGCATTGCACCGACACATCGCATTCTCTGTCTTTATTTCCCTTAACGGCATGTCTGCCCTTCAAAGAACCTCAACTTTGTAATACCCAAAACGTGATGGAGGGACACACTGGACCAATTCAAGCAACAAGAGGCATCAGCCATTCATTAATATTTCATCAAAACCAAATTGCCTTGTTGCAGGATGTGCTTGAATGATTTGTGTGCCTCGTCGAGGTACGTTAAGACAAACGCAAGGTTTTCGCGCAGACCATGTCTGTGACGTCTATCTACGCATTCCCGTTAGCATGACCATCTATTTCGCACGCCAAGAAGCCTGACCTGAAAAAAGAGTAACTTGGTTTGAAGTTGTAGAGTGCAGGGCTAAGCTCCAGCTCAGGGTAGTGCCACAGATCATTCTTGATGGATCCCAGGCCCATGGAGAATGTTACAAACAAAACAGGAAGTAGGATCTTGGAGATCAGGCCTCTGTAGTCTCTGCGGCTGTGATGGAACCTCTTGATCAGTATAGCTTTGATTTGCTGCCAGGCAAGCGCCATACCTTGTGCTCTGTTGGGACTAGTCAAGTCTAGAGGATATGGTGGAAAAAAAACACAAGACTGAACTGAATCACTCACTTACTTTCCTATTGTCTGTTGACTAAATGAATGAATCCTAAAACAATTCAGGTACAGCATTTGGTAGGGGTGGTTTGAGAATAGGATGTTAGGAGACATAACTTCAAAGAAGTATTAGGTCACACTGAAAATGAAAAATTGGACAATATTGCAAAATGCCATTAAGTGATGAGAATGAAGTCAACATTACAACATTAATAAGATAAATTCAAAAGGTCATGCTGGTAATATTATGACTGAGAACTTTTTTACTTCGACTTCATCCCCATAGATATTTTTGTGATATTGTTTTTATGGCCCTAATTGTCTGCACGAGACAAATCAATACAGAAGATAAAACAGACATAAACTTACTAATTTTGTCACTTGGATCTGCAGGGAAACTCTCAATGGAGCCAGTTTCTGAAACCATCTCTGAGATAGAAAAGGGTCTGTCCTCATTATGCACACTTTCTTTGTTTTCCTCTGTCAAGTGGAGGAATACCTACAGAGATGAATAAAAGAAATATGCATCAACACCTCATGAGCCAATCAGTGTCATTTCCCAATGGGTGACTACCCTTGCATATGAAGAATACAGGTGGTCCTTGTGTTACGCGGTACTCAACCTACACCATTTCAACTTTACGGCCCCAGAGTCTCGTCCGCCATTTTGTCTCCAGTAGTCCAGCCCCACAGTGTGTGTTTTAAAAAAGAAAGCTGGATCTTCTAGAGATGCCGCTCCAGCCAAGAGGAAAGCCATTACGATGGAAAAGGTCATGAAAAGGTCATGAAAAGGTCAGAGAAAGGCGAAGACGCCGCCAAACATCAGATATTTATTTTGAGATTTAGGGGGTATTAAAGCATTAATTCTGATTCACGCGGAAATTCGGGTTGCGTCGCCAATGTAGGAACGGACCTCGTTCATAACCCGAGGACCACCTGTACTACTGTACTAAATTTGGAGATCATCTGTTTAACGTATACGCTAACCCATAGATGCAATATGGGTTTACCTCTTCTAGGGTGGTATCAGAGATACCGTAGCCTCCCAGCTGCAGGTCATCAAGGTTGGCGTCCAGCGCCGTCAGAAGAGAGCTGTATGAGGAGGCACTGGACGAGGTGAACGGGGGCAGGGAGTAGATCAAGTCACCACCATGGGCCTCTTTTAGCCGTGCTTCGGGTACATGTGCTTGGATAAAGGCCTTCATTTCAGCATCGTCAAAGCGCTCAGACTCGAGAATCTGCACCTGAAGTGGTTATGAAATAAATGTAGTACTTTCTGTGCTCCAAAAAAACAAAACAAACTGCAAAAGGCAAAAAGGAAAACAATTTGTGCGTCGATTGAGTTTAAATGGTTATAACATGCTTCACTAAGTTAAAAGCTGAGTTGTCACATGCTTAACTCATTCACTGCCAGACATTCTCAGACCCTCTTTTACCCAAACGTTTGAAAATAACTGAAAAAGATATAAATACGTAGGTTCCTGGGATTCAATGTGAAAAGACAAATAAATATGTCAATGGCAGTGAATGAGTTACGTGTTTGCTGCAAAATAGCAGAATGTTGTATGGCTGTTTCCAAGCCTTACACAATAACATATCAGCCATACAAAACAATTAGGGTGAATTCAGTCTCCTAATAATGAGTATTTCATGTCAAAATGGTATTTGTTTGAAGGATTACCTCCAAGATTCCCCACAATAACCATTGGATAATACCGTATTACACTTAATATAGACACTTGATACTTGTGTCCACACACTAAATCACTAATGACCTTTTTGGTGAGAGTGAGTTTGTAGCCCTGGCCCAGCTTGTCTTTCAGATAGAAAGGGGAGCCACAGCATTTTAACCCTCCTCGCTCCAGGAAGGCAATGCGGTCACTCAGCATTTCTGCCTCATCCAGGTGGTGGGTGGACATAATGATAGTGTGCCCTGAGAAAACGCACACAAAAAAATATGATTATTTATGTATTGAGTTAAACACCCTAAAGCAAAACGCTCACTCTTTGCCGACTTGACTGCGTAGGTCAGCTCAGCAAGTAACCCTGGCTGACTTTCACTCTATAATTAAAAAAAAAAAAAAAAGGCATGGTCTGAGCTAAAAAAAAAAAAAAAAAAAAAAACACACGCGCACACATTGCTCTTGTTTCTTGCAATGAAAAAAAAAAGTTATCCTCAACTCCCACTATCCACAACTTTTAAAAAAGTACTTTTTGAATTAGTCATTTGGAGGTCATTATCAAATCAAATCAAAGCATGAGGCCAATTAAATATGATTTAGCAACACAAAATGGCGGCAAATTGCTGAGCACAAGGGATCAGTATATGATCCTTTACCATTTTACTAGTTAGCCTCATTTCCTCAAACATTTAAGGATAACTGTTTATTCAAATTGACAAGCTTGATTTTTAAATAACAAAACCAAAGCACGTAAGCTGTTCAATGGATCTTCAAACTGTAATCGATTATTATTCCTTGTCAAAGCAAGAACACTTCTTGAGTATTTTACGTAATAGTGGACATAAATCAGATTGGTGGGTACAGCACATGTATTCTGATAGAGCTTGGCCAGTTGCAGTTAGCTTAGTCAACCAAAAGCATGTTGCAAATAGCAAATACTCACGCTTTTTATTTTGGATGACAATATCCCAGATGCTGCGCCTGGAACACGGATCAACACCCGTGGTGGGTTCATCCAGCACCACCAAGCGAGAGCCACCAATGAACGCAATGGAGATTGACAATTTGCGCTTCATGCCGCCTGACAGTGCGCCCACCTGCTTGTGCCTGTGAGCGTACATGTCGGTCTCCTCCAGGATCCTGGAAAATAAATCAGTGGAAAGAACTCAAGACAAACTGCATGTTAACATAATGTTTTTTATATGCATTTCAATACAGTTCTTTTTTTCCGACAGGAGTTTCTTTGGGGGATGGTTACGTGACTTTTAAGATCACACAGACAATGTATTGTTTTCCTCAAGTTAAAAACAATAATAAAAATTACAGAAACAACTTTTAAATAATTTATCTTTTCTTTTGATTGAAGATAATTTTTGTTTTTCTTCTTTTTTTTCTATATATTTGTTGGGAGGGAGGGCATGAACGGATTTTTTTTTTTTCTTCTAATTATCTATGTTTTGCTTTGAATGTTTTAAAGCACTTTGAGTTGCATTTTTATGTATGAAAAGTGCTATATAAATAAAATGTGATTGATTGATTGAGAAACAGCAACAAGAATAGAAAAAAACCCGTACAGTATTCAGCCCACATTAGTATTCTCTACTTGCATCTAATGGCCTTATAAGTACCTCATAATATCGCCCTGCTCTTCAGATGGTAAATCGAAAACCATATTTCAAGAGTAACAGGTGGAACAATTACGTTATCTTTACCACCGAGATGCATATAAATTAAGTGTGGCCATAAAATGTGCTTGACTACGACCATGTTTAACTTTTTCTCCAGCGTATCATCGGCATTCAATTCCAGCCACTGTAACAACTTCCCACATTTCACTTTTATTAGGGTGAGATACTGTCAACTGAGCAAAGACCACTGTTTCACCATGGCTGACGGAAAAAAAAGGCTGTAAAATACAGTATATTACATTATTGCATCATGGACGAACAATAACAAGATCCTTAGGGCCTAGTCCAACCTCAATAAGAACAATATAGTGTAATTATAAGCACTCATTGACCACTTACGTTCGGACCTGCTCATGCAATTCCCTCTGGGACCAGTGCGGGGCCTTTATCTGGCCATAGAGCAGGAGGTGCTCCTTGGTGGTCATGTGATCAAAGAGAACGTCATATTGCATGCACACACCCAGATCTTTGCGGATGTCATCCAAGTTTGCTTGCATGTCCCGGCCATACACTTCTACACTCCCAGATGATGGAGCAAAGAGGCCCGTAAGGAGAGACCTAATCACACAGAACATGTAATATTTAGAATAGTCTATTATATTATTAACTGAATGTGACCATGTTATATTAGATACATATTTTAAGTGGATAGCGCAGATGGCCACTGGTCATTTTTATCGGGGCTGTAACCAGGATATAACTAAGGGGAATACAAGCACCGATTTAATCACTAGTACTTAAACGTAGCAGCCTCAAAGTAATGAGACTCAATACGCAAGGTTTATCAGTTGTAGAACGACACCCAAGCGATGTGTATTCCAATGTATTTCACATTTCTCATGGACGAAAACACAATCGGAATGTAGTTGCACATTCTCCTTCATCGTGTACTTTATAAATGATCGTTTCATCGACAAAAACGTAATTCGTTCATAACGGGGAGGCACATATCAAACTAAAAACACATATGCATGTAGAATCAATAGCCAATGTGTATTGGTATTCTTGAAACAGGCAAAAGGGGCAAATGTGATATTAATAGGGATGTCACCATATCCAAATGTCACGATACGATAATATCACGGTATGAACCTCACAATACGATAATTATCACGATATTGTGGGGAGGTTGGCGATTAATAAAAAGGTTAAGATACTGTATAAAAGCTCACGATATTGTAAAAAAAAGAAAAACAACATCACAGTATTCTGTTTTTGTACATAACAGCATTCACAAAGAAATAGGCTTGGCCAGTCATGGCTCCTATTGGCGATTAGCATGGGTCTCAAACGGTGGCATCAAATTAAACTGCACTAATAAACTAACCACCGAGGGTGCTGAAACTGCACGAATGGAAAGCAACTTGGGATTTTAAACAGATTTGCTGCTATTAATATCGTGACACGACGACGACGATATAGTGTGGCAAATTTAACATTGCGATATCACGATATTGCTGATATTGTGACATCCCGAGATATTAACATACATGGTAGTAGTCTTGCCAGCGCCATTGTGACCAAGCAGTGATGTGACATGGCCCTCGTAGAAGGAAAGGTTCAGGTTTTGAATGGCTACACGGTCACCATAGATCTTAGTGAGACCGTGAAGGGCAACACCCACTGGGAGATGAGAGAAGTCCTCGCCTGTCTGAGAGAAAAGCTGGCTCTGTCCTGAGAAGATGGACAAATTCGAACAGTAAATCAGAGAACCACTGTACAGGACATAAATAGAGAGAGTGTGAGATATATAGTTAGGTGCTTCCATACGTTGAAAAATGGGTGACCATGAAAAGAAGTGCGACAAGACAATAAAGGGAGAGACAATCCCGGAAAAAGAAGCAGTCTCTGAAACTGTGTTCTCTTGTAGTTGTTACAGAGTAATTGCTTTTTTTCCTGTACCTTTCCCCTTGTCAGCAGAGAACACGGGCAGGTTTATCTTCATGGTGTTAGTGAACAGACGTCCTCTGCCCCCCTTCTGTGACTTTACACAGAAGAAAAGGTCAGCCCAAAAGGAGGCTGTAAAGGGGAAGTACCATGGAGCTGGGATGCCATATTTGCCTGATTGAACATGAAAAAGACAAGACTTGTCATTTAGCAGTTACAGCATGTACACTGGAAGAAAATACTCAATTTCATTTCATCAAGTGGTTGCACAAAATAAAGTCATCTGGATCCAGTTAGATTTTTAAGTAGATGTCTAATTAAAAAATATATCTAAATCCAGATGATTTTTATTTAGTTCAACCACGTGGCAAAAAAAATTGGGTAAATTCGACAAAAAACATTTTTCAGAAATTCATGAACACAAACATCTATTTTTTTTCTACTTGTCGTAAGGCATGAGTAAAGTTCATCTGAAGTTCATCTAATTCCATTGCATTTACCAGGAAAGACCATGCGGATGTACGCCCCAACAGTAAAGTAGATGAGTGAGTCGATGAGCATCATCCAGCACAGCCAACCGAAGGAGGCTGTGTCTCCAGATAGGGGTGAGGAATATGAGTTGCTCCAATGAATTCCTAAAAAACATCAAACACAACAACACATTTTATGAACTCCCTTGTTTGCAACGTCTAATACATCATTTTGTGATGAAGGTGGGAATTTCATACCCTCTCCTCGAGTCTCGTATTGAGAGATATATTGACTAGCATAACTGAAACAGCATGGAGAAAATAAGCACTGTGGGGAAATGAGACTTTAGTTAGAAAAACAGAGTAACAAAATAAAAAATAAACATGTACATTACAGCAACCGAACCTGGCAACATTGACTAAATGCTTGCTCTAGTCAACTCCCTTAACGTTGACAGTCTTGTTGACAGTCTTGAAAGTTGTTTTGTTTAGTGTAAAATTCAGATGTAGGGAATTGAATTTTAAAAACACACTAAGAGGTTTGAGTGTATAAATCATAACATAATCAAAATTCCGAGCATTAGTCAAAATGAAAAATTTGATATCTCACCAGTGCACTCTTCTGGAAAAGGTTGAGATTGGACTCCACCGACATGACCACAATATATGGGAAGAAGCAGATAATGTAAAAGAGGCTGCCGCTAAGACCAGCAATGTGGGTCTTGTCGAAAAAGGAGCTGATCAGGTAACTGAAGGCCAGGATGGTCAAGCCGTAGTCGCAGAGGTACAAGAACAGGATGAAGCCGTTACTATGCGCGAGGATGCCGCCATGCTTGAGAATCAGTGTGAGGATGATGATGGTCACTATCAGGTGAGCAGCACACTCCAAGAACCAGGCGAGGAAGTGGCTGAGTGGGTTTACGCCCATCATCTTCATATACTGTGGATTTAAGGGAAAGGAAAATGACAAAAAAAAAACTCCAACGTTTTCCAATTTACAACATTTGCTAAATACATCATTGTGGTAGTGAATTATTATCTTTGTAAAAGCACAGCACTGGTTCCAGCGCTTGGATTACTCCCTAACTATTGATGGGGCTGATATAACTCCAATTAGCTTTTGTCATTTGCATGGCAATAAAATAAAATTACTTTGATCTATATAGGGCCTTCTAGAAGACCCAAAGACACCTACATACATATGAAAGGAAAAATGAATCCTTACCTCATGCAGCCCCAATTCTCTTTCATAAACCAATTTCTTGACAAAGTCAGCCACAAACAGAACCCAGGCTAACATCAGCATGAGTGGGAAGACTAAAGTGATGGCCTCAAGATACCTGATGAATGCAAAATCATATCAACAAATCAAAAGGAAACATTTTGTTTTGGAGAGAGGTTGACAAAGATGTCCTTTATTATGATTATTATGTTCATAACAGCATAATATAATGTTGCGTCGACTATGAATGATACAGTATTGTCCTCAGAGTAATAAATCAGATCAGCACAATGGCACAGATGAGCCCATCTCATAGTCAGGCTTAAAGGCAGTCTGTCAGATACAATGGCCTGATGGTACATCTGATATGGGTTATCAGCATTGTCTTAATAAAGCCCTTGAGGGCGAGCACAAACTGCCGCTGTGTTCAGTTACCAGAAACTATGTTGCATGTTTGCAAAATGTTAATGTCAAACCTCTCTCACAGTCAGATTAGTTCAAATGTACATTTCAGACATTAGCAGCGGGGGCGGTTTGAGTGGCGCATGTCTGCATGCAAAAGCATGCACATATTCCTGAATATTCATGCACCCTTTTCAGAGGCAATTATCATGTGAGACTTGCCAGTGACTGACTACTTACTGACAGTCCCAAGTGGCAGATGAATAATGAGAGAGTTTGCATTATTCCACTTCAATGCCTCGACGTCACCCAAGAGACACTGCGCGTACTTTCATGTTATGCTTACATATGTGCATCCAAACCAGAGCACACTTACACTACAGTATTCTAAATGTACTGTATATATATAAATGCTGTTTGGTACACTTTTATCGGTTAGCACCACGCTAAAGCCGCGTGATCCTTTAGTGAATTCAGGCCTCAGTTTCTTGTATAAACAGCCCGTTCAGGAAATTCAAGAATCTAACCCAACCCCTGGTCAACCAATTAATTGGTTAAGACTGTGTCTCAAGATTTGTGTCCATATACTGTACAGTACCTGTATGTGTAATATCAAAAGCGGCTCACCTATCACGAAGATAGCAGGGATATGGGAAACCCTGTAATTGCACAGCCGTCTCTGTGACTCTTCCAGTTTGCATCTCAATGATTGCTCGGTCAATGTTCTCCTGCAGGTACACAAAGGCCCGGTTGTATCGCATCGTTTGCCCCGAAGACATGTGGGTGCCCTTCGCAAAGTAATGGCTGCGGACTTGGTCTGTCCGCATAACATTGTCCAGATGCATTCGGATGGTGTAGCTGACTTTGGGTGGCAGGGAAGAGGAGTTCTCCTCTTTGGGGAGCTTGAAAATGACACCTTCAAGACAAATGAGACATCTTGCTTAATTTTAAAAACATCTAAAAAAAAAAAAAAAAAAAAAAAAAAAAAAAAATCTAAAAATTTTTTTTTTTAAGTTTTAACTGAAATTATTGCACATCGTCTGAGAAGAATATCCTTCCAACCTCTAGTGAACGCATAGGTGAATAAAGAAAGTGTTTAGATATTGTACTGGATCTGCTGCGCCATCTAACCAACAAATTACAATATACTTTGACTATACACAATGTATTTTCTGGACAATGACAGCAGAATTAATATGGTGATGTTTTTTTTTCTCTTACTGTTTAATTACATGTTACACTGACTCACCTCCATAGAGATTGCGATCTTTGGCGAGTTCCTGAGCTTCCGCGTCAAGCTGTTCAACAGATTGGTAACCTTGGTAACGATCAAATTTGATACAAGACGAGATGTTGACCATCAGGGTGGACAAGGTGGTGATCTGACTCATTATGTGTTTGTTCCTCTCCAACAGCAATGTTATGTTTGCTTTGACACACACAAAAAACAAAATAATCATTCAATTAATTTGTTAAGTGTCAAAAAAGTAAAGGTTATATAGTACCATTTCGTCCTGAAACAATGCACCGTAGTTGCTTTGAAAAGTGAAATAATTAAAGAGGGAAGTCAACCCAAACATTTTTTTTTCAATAATGGGCGGCCATTTTGCCACTTGTGTCGTCTGAAAATGACATCACAGTTGCTCAAGGCTCAGGTAACAACCGATCACAGCTCACCTGTTTTCTGAAGCTGAGCCGTGATTGGGCGTTACTTGAGCCCTGAGCAGTTGTGATGTTATTTTCAGTCGACAGAAGTGACAAAATGGCCGCCCCCTGAGATGGCTAAAAAGGCAATATTAATATATTAATCACAATGCCGTGTTTCAACTAGTGGGTCTGCATAGAACATATTCTTGAAAACAATATGGTTGGGTTGAAATCCTCTTTAAGACCATTGAAATGTAATAATATAACAAAAATAATTTAAATCTCCTTTAATTGCATTATTATATATATTCTCTGAACCGCTTATCCTCACTATGTTCACAATTGAGCAAGAAGTGTGGTACACCATAAACTGGATGCCAGCCACTTGTAGTGCACAAATAGACAAACAACTATTCACACTCATGGGCAATTTAGAGTGTTCACGCAACCTACCATGCATGTTTTTGTAATACAGTATAATATAAATGACAAAAGTTGCTTATCCCTCATTTTGATAATAAGCAAGGTTAGAACATGTACAGAAGCAAACTTTAAATGCTCACTCACAGAAGCTGTTGAGTGTATCCTTCATTTTATTGACATCAATGTCTGTCTGCATCTCAATGAAATTCCTCACAAAGTCATTGGCTAAGGAATTCTGTAAACACACACAATTAAGAAACAGCTTTTGAAAATCCTGCCTGAACTAGTTGGAGGATATTTTGCTAGAGAGCGGCCATGAGGTGCCATACCTGAAGCAGTGGCAAAGTGTGGCGCAGCATTTCGGCAGATTTCATGATGTACTTTGAGGATTTGATCCATTCGTCAGAGTGCTCCTTTAGGTTGGCAAACTCTTGCAGGGTAGTATTGGCCTGAGCAAGAACAGGAAGAGGAATCTATTTTCATGAAGTCATTGCTATGAGCTTAAAAAAAAAATGAAATTGATCAGTCTTTGTATGTGAAGCTCTTGCTCCTCAATGACCCAAAGATGAACCGTAGTTTCTTGCCTGCTCAGCATTAAAATAAGCCATGGGCATTGATCATGACTTGCAGTCATCACAAAGTATTGTAATATTACCAAGGTAATCTTTGCTTTTGAGATTTGTCAGTCAGTCAGTCATTTCTTGGTCATAATTCCTACAGTGCCTTATTCAGATTTCCACTGTGACAAAGCAAAAACCCTGCTGTCACAATGACATAAAAAGGTAGCCCAGTTGTCTATAGGTGTTATCATAACAACCAAAAAGGAAGATTTTGTGAAAAAGCTAATAATTCCGCCAGCTCATATGCATAACCAGTATAGTGATTTATCCTAAACATGCCAGAAAGTCCGGTAGACATCACAGTGAAACAGCAATTATCTAAAACACGTTAACAATCACTAGCTTGCTGCGGAGTCAACAAATATTTTGATCACTTCTTCCCAGAGTTTATTGACTAATTGCATGCCATTCACAATTAAATGTGCATATTAAACCAATCCCCACAAATATTGTTGTTTGGGCCTTTCAGGGTTCAAAAGGGCTACAAATATGCTGGTGTCTAATAAAACTATGGGATACCTTAGCCATAATAGCCCTGGTGATTGGTGTGTCAGGTGTGAAGAGGACTTTTCCCATCAGCATTGGTTTGAGGAAGGCCCATGCAATGGCGCCCCCTGTGGTGTTGACCATGTCTAGGTACATGTTCATACAGTAGGGGGCTACAAATGGAAAAGAACATGAGACATTGAATCCTTCTTCCCAACAAGACTGCATAAATGCATCGGCAATGAAAGAGAAAGACCCATGTCTTCCCAACATACTGGCATTCCGTGGAATCTTGAACCTGTCGATCATCTCCTCCCTCACATGGCTATCAAAGGAGGAGGGTTTGGACTTGCTAGGCAGTTTGCCGAGTCCAAAGAAAGGTATGATCCCATGTTTGCACATTGCTCGAGTCATGGTGACAAATGTAGCCTTGCTAGAGAGGCTCGACTTTGTGAGTCTTGTAGCCTGGGGAGAAAAAAAAACAATGAAGCGTCTTCCATGAATAATTTACTATCATGTTAACAACATGCTTTTAAAAATGAATTCCACATACTTTGTTAAACTCAGAGGTGGCCATCAGATTGAGGTCTTTCATGGAAATCATGTAACTTTGCAGCTGATCAATGGCAGGAAGGATATCATCCATCATGCGGATGATATTGCTGGCGATCTGAAGCATGAGTCCCAACAGGCTCTGAACTTCATGTGACAACACCACCTAAAAGCAAGGACCCAACATTACAGTATAATTATATCCACAGTATAATTTGTTCCAATGTTTCATCTCTTTATACACCAAGGTTATTAAGCATGCTATATTACATTTGAATATGTCTGTAAAATATATTTCTTTGTATGCACTGCTATATTCTGAATGTTGAACATTAGTAGTTATGGCATGTGATCAATCTTTGTTTGAAATTGAATTAAAGTGAATATAAAAATAAATATTAATGACAAAAAATAGAAATTTTACAAAACCTTACAGACTTTGAAATCATGTAAAGCGTCCCAGCCTTACATTTTTCTTTTGTTAATTTTGACACTTTTTCCCTCTTTTTTACACATTCATTTATTTTCAAAATTTATTATTATTATTATTATTATAAGTGTTTTTTTAAATCAGAGAATAAGTATAATCAAAGACAAAAACGTAAAAGGATTGACTGACAAATTAAACAAATGTGATGTCACAGCTTTTACATCTGAAGGGTGGTCATAAACCAACCAATGCATAAAATATACATACATATAGACGCCGATGTGTGATTTAAATGTAGATTTCCTATATACTGTTTTCTGACTGGGAGCAATATACAGGCACAGGTGGGCATTACTGTGTGAATGCTGAGAATGTCAATCATTCACATTAACATTCTGATGAAAGGTGTTTAATGGCACATGAGAACATCATTTAATAATAAAATGTGTGCAATGTTGCTGCTGGAACTTCTTTCCAGTTATAAATGCAAGTTTCAAATGATGAAATAGTTCAAATGTATTGATAAAAATGTGAGAATTGTTACGGAGTGACGCCATGCACTCATAAGGACTTCCAAATGAATCTGAGGTTATCAGAGCTCAGTGAACTGAAAATATTCACATTTTAATTTGAGCCAGATGAGTAATTATTCACAGGATTATCATGAATTAGCCAAATCTGATGCGACCCGCAAGCATTAGCGTGTCATTTTAAACATGATGAATGGTGATGTTCTAAAATGAGAGAATTAATGTTTTGTCTACTGGGTCTGCGACGCCACAGCAAATGAATTTTTTTTAGATAAAGATAAGCCGGTGTGTATAGTGTTCAGTGGAGAACCCATTAAAACACAAAAAACGAATTTACAAATAACTTATTAAAATAGAGACTATCTGTGGTCTGGCTTAATAAGGCAAACATTCTAGAATTATATATGTTGTATAATTCATCGAAGCATCAAATTGAATAATTAAATCCTGCTGTTGAAAAAATGGACATGAGAGAAAATTGGAAAATAGAGATGAAAAAGGAACAAAAAAGGAACAAAAAAGGAACATGTTGGCCTTGGAAAATGGCATTTGCCAGGAAATACACATCACTCCCTTTCTCCCATTTACCTTTGCCACAACAAAGGTGACCAGAGAGCCATTCCTGTAATCAGCCTTACCCTGAAGAGGACCGTTTCCAAGTTCAGATGGCGAGCCATGAGCAGAGCGAAGGTGTACCACTCTTCACCGGACATGGAGCAGAAGGTTTGGAACACAAGCATATTCGGTTCTATGATGCTGAGACGTTCTGGGGAATTGCAGTAACGCAGCTCCATCAACCAAGAAAGGATCTGTGCCGAACACATGAAAGACGTCAATACAAGGACAGGACAGAAAGTCCTGCTGCTGCTGTGGAGAATATCTCATTTTTAGAATCAGTTTTCATCGTTTTCATAAAATTGACCTGACGCAGTATGAAGTAAAACAACAATGACATGATCAGGGGTTACCCCTGTGACAGAAGACACTATGACAATTTCTCTTCCAAAATGTACATATTGAACAACATGACTCGCTTCGTTAGAGAAAAACTTTGGGGCTGATGAAGAACAGGAAATCAGACAAAAATAAGTTAAAAACAATGAATCTTGCACTGATCTGTATTAATGAAAAGGGTGAAAAAGCAGCACACGCTAGATCTGGTGAGCACTGTGAAATCTCCACTGCATACCTCTAAATTGTCAGTGGGCATAATTGCGTCCATGAGCATTTGGAGAGCAACCGGATCGAAATCCATGTGCTCCTGAACGTCATGGAAAAAAGCGCTTTCATTCCGCAGCAGCTCGCCAACCGTTATGTTCCCTGGACAAATAAAGCAAAATGGCAAAAATGCTAATACTTCCATGTTGTTTTAATGCGTTTTCCCTCCAATACTAATAGTATTTTGTTCTCAGGGCATTCAGATAAGTTGGACGTAAAAGAAAAACCTTCAACAAAATAAAGCCTATTTTACTAACTATTTCAACAGCTTGTTGCTGATATGTCATTTGCCAATATTGATAAAGTGTAGTATATTAAATAATATTGGGAAAGACAAATAAATGTTTTGAGCTATAGTTAAGTGCTTCACCTTGAGATGTCAAGTTGATGTTGAGAGAACTTAGGCTGCTGGTGTCAAAGCCAAAACTTTGACTGAGTACAGAGGACCTATTATCACACACACGGACACACATATACACATTTATTGTTGATGAAGTATAATTGAAATTATACCCATTTAAATGAAACAAATAACTGTCAATAGAATGTTTCGTTCCTAACACATAGTGATGTAAAATATAGAAAGATGCTGTGGTGCGAACAAATGCTGTACCAGTCTGTGTCATCATCATAGGTGCTGGGGTCTCCAACTAATGTCTGGAAGATGGCATCCTCCAGATCTGTGGTGTTGAGCAGCACAGCCCGCAAGAAGACCTGCAGGCCTGGTAGAAAACTGTAACAGAGTTGACCAGGCTCCAAGGAGAAGGCGCCCAAGAGGTGACGGGCAAGCTCCGTACTCTCCACTATGCACACCTGAAACATACCAGCAAACAAGTCCCATAAGGAATATCCAGGTACAGGTATGTCTCAAGTGCAACAATCCTAGCCCTACTTTAAAACCCTACTTTGAAACCCTCAGCCTACTTTGAAACCCTAAACCTATTTTGAAATCCTACCTTGAAACACTAACCCTTCTTTGAAAATCTTCCTTGAAACACTAGGCCTACTTTGAAACCCGAAATCTAATTTAAAACCCTATTTTCAAACCCTATCCCTATTTTGACACCCTACTGTGAAACCCTAACTTTACTTAGCAAAAATGATATTTTGAAACCCTAGCCCTATTTTGAAACCCTACTTTGAAAACATATCGCTACTTTGAAATCCCACTTTGAAACCATAACCCATCTTTGAGACCCTAACACTACTTTGAGACCCTATTAACCCCCGATCTTACTTTGAAACTTTAACCCTACTTTGAAAGCATACTTTGAAACCCTAACCCTATACCTTGAAATGCTACATACAAACCCTAACCCTACTTTGAAACAGTAACCATTTGGCCAGTCAGATACAAACTTAAATGTGCATCCCCATCCAATAGTTGAACATTAACTAGGGTAATGACAATTAATTAGCTAAGAATACAATAAGCTTTCTTATTTAGCTGCATGAAAAAAATGTAATTCTTTCATCAAACAATAACAAATATAATTTATTTAGGTTCATGTTAAATAATAATATCTAGATTAATATATTCAACAAACATATCACATATTTTTCAAATAGAGTGAAGCCCTATTTGGAACCCTACTTGGAAACCATCATTTGGAACCCTAACCTTACTATGAAACCTGAGGTCACTCATTCTCATGGTTGCTTCCCACTGTTGCAAACTGTATAAACAAGGTTTGGACATTGTAGGCAAGGTTTTGGACATTATTATCTTTGTAAAGGAAAAAATATCCTGTTCTCCTTCTGGATCTCATAAAACTGTGCATGTGAAGAAAATGCTAATGAACCGTTAAAGGTATTACGTACATATCCTCATTTAATTGCTATTCTACATACTGAGCTACTATTTTAAAGAGACCTGAGATCTCAGTTGATCAAGCTGTTCTGCGAAAAGCGGATCTCTCAGGTTGGTGTGGATAAGCTGAGTAGCTGTATGGAGGACCTGCTGTATGTCTATCAAGTTCTCTGCAATGACAAAAAAAACAAATACATCCATAATGAGAAAGAAAATGTGAAAGCAGAACATTGGGCATTCAGGTCTTGCATGTGTGAAAAGGTGACGCATAACATTGCACTGGGGCTTCATTACAACTCAGACTATTGCTGGGAAGCGTTGTCAGGTAACATGCCGCAAATGAATTGCTTCTAGAAAAGGCCCGGAACGATGGGAACAGATGGGGTCAGTGGGATGTCAATGATGTCATGAATTAAAACAAATTTGACACCACCCTGGGCCAAAAGATGCAGTGACAGAATGTGTAATTACATTGAAATTAAACAATCTTTATTTTCATGGTGGTCAACACCTCAAGGCCTTTGCACTTAAAGCGTGTGCCTGTGTGTGTGCGCGTGTGTGTGCAATACCGTGAAAATGTATATAAGCGCTAACATTGTGGCTTAGCTGTGAAGAACCATTATCTCACAAGCCAGGACGGCAATTAGAAAGGAGGTCATAGATGTGCACTTTTGTATGTGAGTTAGAGGTGAGATGTTTCGCGAGGGCAGACAAGATAACTGTTTGAATTCTACTTTGCTAATGAGATTTTAAAACGTGCTGAGTGGTTTTCATTTAAAGCCTCAGACGCATTGGAAGTTCGGGCTAAACCGGATCCAAGTTATATTCGTCATATCTGGAAGTTGAAAGTTGAAAAGAAAAATTAAAAAAACATGTCTGCTTTTGCAATGCTGTAGTTACAGAAAAGGTCGTGCTAATCCAACATAAGTATTGACTGGAGACTTTATTAGGTATAGTAACACTAGTCTAACGAAGAGCCAACAACACTCAATACAGCTTTTGTATTGGAAGCTGTGGTCTAATGCTTATCTGGTGAGAGTAAATATTGTCACAGTGATGACCTAAATCAGGGATTCTCAACTAGTGTGCTGTGGCACATTAGTGTGCCGTGAGAGATCATCAGGTGTGCCGCGGAAAATTATCCAATATTCTTCTACTAAATTACTTAAGATACATAATCAATTCTTTTCATAAATTGTTTTGCTAAGTGGTGTGCCGTGATTTTTTTCCGAGATGAAATATGTGCCTTGGCCGAATAAAGATTGAGAAACACTGATCTACTGTAAACAGTCGTGCAGCAAAAGTGAGGAAAAGGTACGCGACGGTGTAAAGTAAAAATGTAAATATTACTTTATTAGCGGAGCGTTTCTTTCTATAGTTCGTTGGATCATTTTGACTTAGGACGTGAAAGTCAATGTTACCTTGAGATTCACTGGCAAGCGCTCTGGTAATATTTTTAAGCAAAGCAGAGAATGGAAAGCTCTCCGGCAGCATATCAACAGCATCCTTCAGGAGAGCCAATGATGACCTAGGAAGAGCAGACACTGAATTGCTGTACAGAACTTGCACTTAAACATACTGGTGCAAAACATGTAGAGAGGTTGAAGTTTCAAACTATGTATCAGTTCAAATTGTACTCACATCCGAGAGTCAGTGGGGATGGTGGCAAAAGAGAGGACCCCCAGGGCGGCATCAATGACCTCGTCCCGTGAGCCATTCAAAGCCC